>NC_031768.1:32092431-32197472 GCF_001522545.3 Parus major
GTAATTTCAGAAATTCAGAATTTGAAAACAATATACTTGAAGACACAGTGGTTACTTTTCACACAAATCCTACAAAAATTGTTTGTACTTTAGTACTTGGGAACACTTTTCAAAACAATACATTTGCATTTCAGTGAGAATATTTCAGTGTCAAGTGTAACAGTGTTGAGAGTGCTTCTCCTTTCTCTTTGATAATTTCAGATTTGTTAGTCAATACTGGAATTTCATTATTCTGTAAAGTACTGGACCAATTTCTTGGACTAAATGCTAAACTAAAAGGTGTTTTTACTTCCTTCTGTTGCATCCTAGTTCTGGGACTATGTGTTATTTAAATTTTGCATTAAGACTAGAAGAATTATTCTAGCCCCATCATTAATCCCACAGAAAATTTAAATTATTGAAGTATTTCACATATTGGTAAGCATGTAAGGGTTTTTTAATGCTGCATAAATTATTGCACATTTAGTCTCATACTTTATAATCATTAATTAATTAAGCATAATAATTTTATGCTGTTTTAATATGTGAACAGAGAAAGGACGATATATGTAACAAATATACATGCTACATCTAAAAGCATATTAAAGCTAATGATACAGCAAAATTACATATATTGCTGATCAGTAAGCCTCCAGAGGTTTTTGCTAATTTTAAACCCTTAGGTTTTTTCATAACTGTGAATACTGAGACTGACTTACGAAACATCTATGTGCTTCAGTATTCCCAGAGCTGGAAGCATTTGAAGAATGAATTACCTGATATTTTAAAAGAATTGTTACTGTTAACTTAACTTTATTGTAAAGCCTTTTCTGCCGAGGGTGAGGTTGATCTCACTTTCAGGCAGCTAAATCTAATCGAGACATTTAGCTCCCTTCAGTGTTAAATAAGGAAGAACAAACCTCTTTTAAAGTTTTTACTCTTTTGCACAGGTATAGCATAGGAACCCTTTGCTCACACATAACCACCCTGTACCAATATGGGCCTTGCCTCCAGCTGCCTCCAGACAGGCACAGGTCTCCAGCACATTGTCATGTTGTGAGACCCAAGATAACCCAGAGAGTCTCAAATGGCATTAGCTACATATGTATGAGCAACTGAATCTAGCCCCAGACATTCACATCCTCGTGAAATGCCCTAGAAATCCCTTCTTCTGTCACCTCATATAAACAGAAACAAGACAACCAGAGCAAGATTCAGTATCCAGAGAGCACACATCACCCTCAAACATGATGCAGGACATAGGGGATGCCTGTGTCCACTGAAGTAAAAGCTGCAATGAGCCACATAGCATCTCCTATGCCTCAGAACAAAACTATTTAGAGCATTTGACTGAGACCATCAAGAGAAACTAGTGATTTGGGCACAGAAAAGGGTTTCACTTGCAGCATTCCAGTACCACAGGGTGGCCTCTGGCACAAAATAAAAAAGTTTATGGCACTGGCTTTTCTTGTAGACTAGCCCATGTGTCATGGAGACCAGCTCAGGTGCAAAAACCTTTTGTAACTATTATATAATGGCCTTGTAACCCAAGTCACTGTGTGAATAGTACTTCCAGAAAGACACTTTTAGACATTTCTATTATTCAATTATTTGTGGAGTTATGGCTATGAGGTTGCAAACCTGTGTATTTAGCAAACTGCTTTAACCCATCATGTGCAACATGAAAACAAATCCATTTCCTTAATTCAGAAGGACTGTGAGAAATAGTACAATAAAAAGTGTGAGGAAATATGGTCACAAGGCTCTTCTAAGTAGTACAGATGCAACCTGCTTTTGTTACTTCTGGGTGCTAAAGAAGTTGATAACATCAGACATTTCTTTTCTCATGTTAACCACAGACTGCAATTAAAAGAATAAGGTGAAATCTTAAAGAAGCTAAATCTAGTAGTTCCTTTACAGGAAGGTAGTTTAATAGGCCTAAACAATCTATGAACATAATAACATTCATTTGCAAAAGAAAAAAGAAAAAGAAATTTATGGGGGAATTGGTAGACAGCTATTTAGATGTAAATTATTTTCAGACTTGAGCTGTGTGGGTTTTGCTCTGTCATTCACTTAAACAGAAATGTCCTATGCTCTAAACAGATGCACTACAAGTATCTTGAGACCCACTTCAAATAATCTCATAGCACATGCAACTCTTCCTCTAAAGTGCTTGGATAACATGGAAATTAATACCAAAGAAACACCTATAAAAAAGAGCAGTCCAGCTTCTTAGAATTTTAAGCCTATATTGTGATGTAAATTTGACTAACATTGTAAGTAGTTCTGAGAAATGTTAGCTTTAGTTAATCAAAATTGCTTAAAATGAACAGTCATTTTGCTTTTCATATTTCATCTATAATTGCCCCTAGAGCTGTTGCAAATTTTCTGGTTAATGGTTCAGGGATCAAAATTAACTACTTACCTACTGAAATATGGTCAAAAGGCTGAAGAATCTTTGGATTCTTTGGATTTGCACGGGAGCAATTGTAAAGAAGCTATAGCAATGTTATCCATGTCAGAGGATAGTCTATACTGGAATAAGCCACAGGACAGGGAGACACATTCTTGATCATTATCACACTTATTACAACCAACCACGTCATCATCATCCATCTCTGAAGTCAGACATGATCCATCTTAAATTAGGTATTTTATCCTTTATACTGACAGAAGCTGATTACAGAGTATCACTGATTGGGTACTTTCTTCCAGTACCCATTCCCAATTCACTAAAGATCACTCAATCTTTTGGTCTGATAGTATGAAATTCTATTAGTCACAATTGAAGGCAATGTATAAAGAGTAGAGAGAAAAAAAAAAAAAAAAAGAAATTGGTCAAAGGATTTCAATATGTTTTAGAGTGCCAGTGTGGGATGACTGCAAAAATATCTCACATGGTCAGTTAATGTGAGACACAATTTTGTTGGTAACAACATTTCATTTGATTACTGATGGTCATCAATCTTTTTGACTTATCAATGACAAATGAGGAGAGGGCTGCATGGGATGGTTTGACTGGGAGGGTTGTGTGTTAGCTGTCCAGCATCAGCCAGCAGGCTGGGGACAGAGCAAGCCCTTGAAAGGGGGAACACTATCCAGGCCATGAGAGGTATATGGCAGCTGTGATGTTTGCTCCAGACGGGCAGACACAGATATTCAATGGCCAAAATGGGAAGGAAATTTCAGTTTTTCCCCTCAGCTCCAGACATAAGCCCCTTGAGTCTCAGGAACCTCAGAGGGGGTCCACTGAGGTGGATCTGCAGGATGCAAGCCAGCAGTGTGCAGATGCCTGTCCTCTCCCAAAGCATATCCCTGAAAGAGCAGGCTGCTGCACTCCTACCAGCACCACAATCCTCCTCCTGGAATCTGCTTGCTCTACCCTCCAGAGAGCCCTTCAAAGACTGTGCCAGAGAAGGTTCAGGACATGGAGGGCTCATTAATGTCCCCTTTTCCTTACTGTGAGTGCTGGACAGCAGCCAGGGGCTCTATCCACAGAGATACCCTGGGAAGCTAATTTTCCTGCCCCCAGGAGCTTGGGATACATTTCTGACTCACAGATAGGAAAAAGCTGTGTTTTCCCTAGTCACACATAAAAAATTAAACCGTGGACCATCAGTCAAACTAAGCTGTTTGTAGGTCAGGCCTTGACAGAAGTTTTCATTTTTTTCCTTCAAACTCCTTTGTCCCCCAATGCTCATTCTGCTTTATTTACCTGCTGCATGTCCAAGCAGGAATAGGAAGAGATCAGGGCACAACCTTCCACCCTTCTCCTCACACAGTCATATGAAGATTTCTGACATACATACATATATATTTCTACATATGATTAGTTTCTGCCCCAAAGGAAATGGACAGTTGATCAGAGGCCGTTCTGAATTCATGTGGGTACAATCTATTCAAAAACTTGCACAAAAAATAATCTCATAGTAGTGCAAAAAGATGTGGGGAAGAGTATCAACAGAACTGGCCTGTACCCATGCAGGCAGAGCTTCTTCTTCCTGGTAAATTCCTGATAAATGGATGGTTGGTCCTGCCAAATATTATCCCACCAAATATTATTATCTACAGCAGGGACAATTTCAAGTCTGATTTCTTAAGAAACACACTTTTTTAGTCTTTTTTTCTTTTCTTTCCTTTGTCCTGATAATTCCACTTTATTCAACTCTGCTAACATTGGATTTTCTTTTGTTGCAATCAAGGATTTCCTATGACCATCAGACAAAGTGCTTTATTTAAGTACAAATGAACTAACCCACTGCATTGCCTGTCTTGAAAATCTGTTATCAATAAAAAGGCATTTAAGCAGACTAAGTGCTCTACTTTAGATATAAAGTCTGATAAGAAGTTGAATACCAGTGGTTTTTTTTCTATAAAATCTCTTTCAAGGGTTTATAAAATGATGGTTCAAAATAGGACATCTCTACTTCCTTAATTAACTTTCTTCCACACTTCTACTTGCTGCCAGTTCCAGCTATGAAAATACTCCTAAAATAAAAGATTCAGGAAAAAATAAAAAAAGGAAGACCCACACATTGATTTTGCCAGTTTTGAAATATATTTTGCCAAATGTTTGTTTTCATAGTCTACTACAGAGGTTAGCAAAACTATCCAGTGTTATATGCTCTGTAATGCAAGCCAAGATAATCTTTGCTGATAACCTTAAACAAGGTCACTTAAACAATTGTTCTATCTTAAACTATTGTTCTATCTTTTTCCAAAATTTAAAAGTAGTTTGGAAGTCCACCCTATTTTTTCTTTCTCAGGAGGTTTGGCAAGGTTTATTCTCATGAAGCAAGGAAAATTATAAATTTCCCCACGAGCCTGAATTCTATCATTTTGGTCATCCTTTTGTTCACAAATGTAGCTTTGCAACTCTGCCCTTAATTCTCATGGAACCACAGACAGGATTTGGATTAATAAAAACCTTCTAGACCATCTAGTCTCATCCTCCCTGCCATGGAAGGCACACCTTTCACTGAGCCCATGTCTCAGGCCTGTCTGGTCCCTCTGGATGGCATCCCTCCCTTCCCATGTGTCAATCACACCACACAGCTTGATGGTGTCAGCAAACTCACTGAAGGTGCACTCAGTCCCACTGCCCATGTCCCTGACAAAGATGTTCAACAGAGCTGCTCCCAAAACCTGCCCCTGAGGGCACCACTCATCACTGCTCTCCACTTGGACATTGAACAGTTGACTGTAAATCTTTAAATCTAAGCATCTTCCCAATTCCTTGTCCACTAAGTAGTCTATTATCTGGCTCTGTCTTTCCTTTTCGATGCTTCCCTTGCAGACTCAGTGTATTTTCTCTCAAAACTTCTGGGCATATGTTGACAATAGTTTTTAAATGGTCACAATCTGAGAGAAACTATTCTGAAATGCAATTCAGTTGATTGTTAATAGTAGTCATCAGAATACTTTGTAATTATTCCTGTAAGAATACTTTTATAGATTACATGAAAGGATGATTGCAGAGGAAAATAATGGCTGTCTTGAGCGCCTGTTATTTATCTGGAAAGCATTTTTTAATAAAGGAAAAGTTTCTGGCATACATTATGTAAATGCTGCATTGTTTCAAGTCCTTGTTCTTAGCTTCTCTTCTATCCAATTTTCTAAAATACTTGCCTTTGTTTTTGAGTGCCACTACATCTAGAAATGCAGAACTATAGCAATTTGTGACAACTAGCTTTACTGGAGAAAGCATGACCATGTGATCTGGGAACTTGTCATACACATACTATTTGTATTGTTTCTTGCCATAAATTAAATATAAATGAATTTCTGTCATGTTTCAGTCTGGCATATTGCCATGGTTTCACCCCAGCCAGCAGCCAAGCACCACACAGCTGCCTGCTCACTCCCCCACCAGCAGGATCAGGGAGAGAATTGGAAGGCTAAAAGCTAGAAAATTCATGAGCTGAGATAAAGATAGTCTAACAGGGAAAGCAAAAGCCACGCACAGAATCAAAGCAAAACAATTAATTCACTGCTTCCGATGGGCAGGCAGGGGTTCAGCCATCTCAGGAGAGCAGGGTCTCATCCTGTGGAATGCTTACTTGGGAAGACAAACACCATCATTCCAAACCTCCCCTTCCCCCCCATCCTTCTCGCCCCAGTTTATATACTGGGAATGACGTTGTACGGTATGGAATATGCTTTTGGTCATTTTGGCCACTTGTCCATCTGCGTCTTCTTCCAATTTCACACACACACCCAACTTCCATGCCAGCCTGGGAGTAGGAAAAGCAGAAAATGCCTTGGCTCTGCATAAGCCCTGCTCAGGCAAAACAGAAACATCTCCTTATTTTTAACCCTCTGTTCAGCTAACATCCAAAACACAGCCCTATGCCAGCCACTGTGAAGAAGGTTAACTCCACCCCAGCCAAAACCAGCACACATATGAACATACATTTCCACACAATGCCCTAGCACTGATGTGAAAATTGGATGGAAAAATGAGTTAGTGAGCCAGTACAGAAAGTTTTCAAATATTTTTTTACTTACTCAGCCTAAAGCTAAAAAATAAAAATACATATTTCCCATTTTGTTCTTGCAAAATTACCTAATAATACTTTTTTTCTTTTTTTTTCCAGAAAGGCTCTAGAATAATTGCATAATTCTAAAAGGACTCCATAGTACTTCATCTCTATTATTGTCTGAGTAAGGAGTGAGATTTTTAATGACATGCCAGGCATATTATGCCAGTAGGAAGCTCCTGCAGTGTTCTGTGTTATTCTTCTATCTAGTTTCATTTGGCTTAAAGGAAGCTCATCAGTGACCTACTCCTTCTGAACAGAGATATGTCCATTTCTGCCAAAAATTACCAGCTCTTCCTTACATAAGTGATTGCATTCAGGTACTGGGATCCACTAGAATTAAAAATAATAAGGGAAATATGATATTTCTCTTGATATGAAAGGATTGGCTTGCAGTCATCATTTCTACCCTGGAACTGAATAAGTAAGGTTTGCTGCTGCCAGCAAAGAACTCAGTCTTCCTCAGGGCCAAATACACTGCTCAGCAGAACCTTACTTATCCTTAAAACATGGGGATTTTCCAGCTACGTAAAAAGCTCCTTCAGTTTCTCCTCCTTTGCTCACTGTAAACTGAGCAAATAATAAAATCACAGAGAGGTTTGGTTGAAAGGAACCCAAAGCCAGATCTGTGTGTCTGTGTGCATGTGCTTGAATGTGGGGGGGGGGGAGTCAACAAGGCCTGTCCTTAGGAAAATGTGACCCTGCTCTGGTCCAGTTCAATTCCTCTGACTCCAGCAAGAGTCCAGCTAAACATTAATAAGTCCTGCAGCCTCGGAGAAATGGTATCCCTGTATCCTACTTTCATCCAAGGACAGGGTTAATTTTTCTGCAGTGGCCATGGGAGGATGGAGCCTGGAGCTGTGTGGGCATGGCCAAAATATCTCGTTATTCCATCCCATCTGATGTCATGGCCAGGGACAGGGCAAAGAGGCTCTCTCTTCCATCCCAGAAAGGATGCACAGGCTGCAGTGGGGTAAAGATGATCCTGACTGGAGGGCCTGTGCCCCACTCATCATGAACAGAGATCACTCCCTGACAAGCCTAATGCAGAACAGACTTTGTGCTTCCTCTAAACAAAGATTAAATTCCCATCAGAAAGGAGAAAAACTCTTATTTAAATGAGTGAACTATGTCCACACTCTTTTGCACAGGGAGAGGAAAAGTGTGCTCAAGCTCCTCAAAATGTGGCACTGACTATTCTAACTTGCTTTATGAGCATTTCAAAGGTATGCATAGCTGGGTGACAGAATTTTTTGATGGCCTTTATGTGTACAGGGTAGTGAAGTCTAGGTGTAATTGCAAGAAATTGTTGGAAGACCTTGAGACCAAGTACCTGAGGGGTAGAAAAGAAGGCAAATAAAATTCAACCTACAAAATTCACAATAATGTAGAAAGGACAGATTAATTTCCTGGACTTCACAAATAAAATTATGGAATCAGAACAGACCATTACTCTGTGGAGGATTAATCTACATCTTTATTTAAATATAGTATAAATAATCCAGTTCAATGGAACTGTTATCATCTGAGTCTATGGATAATTATCCTCTGAAGCTTTTTGTACTTGCTTTCTGGATATGTCTGCTTACAGCTGCAGGTCATCAGATTTTGTTTTTCCTTTGTTTGCCTGTATTGCCAAATACTTCTTTCCCACTGAGCTGTCACCAAGTGACTGCTTTGTAAAGCCCTTGCTTAGGGGATGACAACACCTGAGCCCATTAGCCATGGGGCTCCTGCCTTGTCTTAACACCACTTAGGGCAACCCATGGACCCCTGCAGTGGCCTCTTTGCCTGGAATTTCCTCAGGAAACTGAGTTGTTCAAGTAGGAGCAGAGCAAAGAGCCACCTGAGCAGAGGCAGAGAGGAGAAGCAGGAGGAAGTGCAACTGCACAGAGACTTTGTTTGATGGAGAAACCCACGCTTCATTTTTTCCTTCAGACACCACTGTCCCCCTGTACCCATTCTGCTTTCTTCACCTGCTGCAAGCCCAGGCAGGAATCAGGACAGGTCATGGTACCCTGTGTCTTTTCTTTCCTCCTTCAGGCACATGGGAATTTCTGACACTTCCCAGTAGGTTGTCAATGGCCAAGCATAAGGAAACACATTCAGCACCAGCATGTTCCCTGTGTAATGGTCTGACAGACAGCTCTAAGCTCTCCAGCAGCTGTGGAAAAAGAGTTCCTCTCCTCAATATCTGCATGAAACTTTCCTCAAAATTCAGTTGCCAATTCATGGGTCTTTGGTCAGTCCTTTCCAGAAACCCTTCTGGGAGTTTTTCGTTATTTTTCTCAGGCACACTTTTTTTCCCTGAAGTTTGGCATTTTATTTGGGTTCACTTTGTTGAAGTAATTACTTGGAACCAGGAAGATGGCTTTAACCAAGAAAAGTTTTACAAACAGACAGAAAAACTGGACAATTTCTGAGAAACAGAATAAAAGCTGCTTTTAACATTTGCAATTTTATTTTCTATTTCCTATTGCAGTTTTTCCAAATTGTTAATAGCCAAATCCATGAATCTGATAGTAGTACATAAATCCTGGATTGAAAAGAAAATCACAAAGCAGAAGACTGGCCACGAACCCCTTATTTAATATCTGTGACATTTATTTAATAAAAATTTAATGTTTTGACAGGCTTAAAATAAACACATTAATGAATAGGGAGAACAACAGCGGGACCAAGACCATTCTGAATTGGCAACATGTCATGTATCTCATGATGGTTGTGATCTTCTTCCAATTTGTATACAACCTTTAACATGAGGCATGGTAATTTCTCCCCTTTCTGAACTACAGCCTGAAAATCTAAGTTGATCAATGCTAAGTCTTTTTTCTTTTGGGTAAAAACCAGTTTTCCCAACAGATCTGTGCCTAAAATATCAAAATAAGGAGACATAAATAAAAAATAAAAAAACTGCTTCGAAAATCACAAAAACATTTTTAAAGCAAGGTTTTATTTTTCGTTTTGAATCAGATATTTAATCAATCTCGAAAAGTGAGGAGTGCAATCAAACATCAGTTCTGTACAACGTTACACTTTGAGAAGCTAAAGATCCAAATCCAGCTTGGCATCCCATGCCTGTTTCAGGACCCTTATCGGTGACTTTCAGATGTATTAAAATGCTGGCCTTGGTTGATCTTGGCGGTGAAACAGCAGTTAAATACTAAGTCATTACGAAATGAATGTGATGAGGAATTGTAATCCAAGCAAATCATACAACGGAAATAAACAGAAGAGAAAATAAAAAAGGTGAAAGACACAAGGAGTTTGTTTAATGATAATGGCTGTGAATTGCTGCTGTCCATCCAAAAGAGCATACAGAAGTGCTGCAGAGTAGTTGGCAAGCCAGCGGAGGAAGATAAAAATAAATGAGACTTAAAATAGATAAATGTAAAGTAGCATATTTATGGAGAAAAAAGAATAATTGGCAGAGATTGAAAACTGAAAATTACTGTTTAGAAAAGCAGTAATGGAGAAAACCAAGCCCAGAGCTATAATAAATATATTAAAAAGGAGCTCACAGTGGATTGTCATTGCAATGTAAATAAGTGCCAATCTGTTCTGCAAATAATTGAAAAGGATCCCTCCTAAAACAAAAGAGGTAATCATAATTCTGCTCAGTCCTCTCTGACTGGAAGCTACTTTTAATGGTTTCATTTTATATCTATTAGACCCTTTAGTGTATCATATAAACTAATAGAACTGTTGCTGTCTTTTAAAAGACAGGCTAGTGTCATATCTATGTATATATTTATGCATTTATATACCCAGTAAGTTGCCAGAAGAAAAAGGCAGTGGTACAATTGCAAGCACTTCTTTGGCAACATGCACAGGTGCCTGTGACAGACTCGTTTTGAGGAACAGCGATATTTCTTTGCTGCAAAAATTCCACCAGAACCACTGTATGTGTTTCTGTATGTATGTATAACCCTTGTTTAACATAAAAACCTGTAGAAGCCAGTCACAGAACCAGCAATGTTTAGGCTTTCTGTCCAATAGCTCTGCTTCACTGTCTTAATAAACTGAGCTGAGCCAGTCAGTCGATGACATAGGAGAAAACTTTGCTATTCAATTTCCCAGGTGTGATTAGAAGACAAAGATATTCACAGTAAACTCCTGAGATTTCATGCATTCCCTCTGGTATCTAAGATTGGGATTACACATTGCATAACCATGATGAGCAATCCTGCCAAAAGCATTTGTGAGACACCCTCCAAAGAAAAGTATCCTGAGGTCAAAATATTACTTGACCTTGGATGGAGGATCCGTGCGGGTACAGAGATTCACCGGTGAGGACTCAAGGTCTCTTCTCTTTGCTTTTACTATACTATCCAATCTGCTCACTAAATGTGTTTGGATGTGCTCCTGGGAGGTTGCTTCCCAGGGAAAGTCCTTCTTGCTCTGAGGATACCATCACCAATATTGACTTTTTCTGGGATCCTATATGCACAGCTGTTCTTTGCTGGTGCTTTGTTTGAAAGAAAGAGGAATGCTGTGACCAGAGAAGAGAGTGAAGATGAGTGCAAACTCTCCTTTCCTTTACCTTTGTAAGCAAAGTCATGAGGCACCACCACCTGAAGATGAGGGCATGGGGAGAAGAGAGAGGGAGAGGTGCAGTGCATAGTGAAGCTTCATCAAGTGGTATGGCACAGCTAGAGCAATACTGGGAACAGCAATACTGCCAGCAGTGTGAGATACATGAACACCCATTATCATTTCATGCATTTATAACTATCAGTGCAGAGGCCCATTCAAAAATCAGTATCAAAACAACATGAATTTATTTATATATAAAAGCTTTATATACAACCATAAGTAGACCCACCATCCTCCACTGAACCTGGAGTATATAAAGCCATGACAGCCAAGGTTTAATTCACCAGGTCTTGTTTGCTTTTCTTCTCAAGTCTCGAGTATTTACACACAATAATTCAGCCCATGCCACCCCTAATTATCCCATCCCAAATTAGACTGTAAGCTATCTGCAACTATAGCAGCAACTACATGATGCTTTCTCCCCTCTGTAAGAAATTACAGTGGAATCTCATGCAAATACCTTTCCAAAAGCAACATTTGAGTAGCTACACCAAACACTCTGAAACTGGAACTTTTTGGAGAAAGACATCTTAAAAAAAAAAAACAAGCATACTGTAAAGAGTCATCTAAGTAATTATATGCCTGTATCTCATTCCATTGAACTTCATATTAAAAGCATAATTTCTATGCTTTTGGTGATCCAGTCAGTCTGTAGGTTTAAAAAAAATATTGCATGGAGAGCAAATGAAATCTGCAGCTAAACAAAGATGAGGCATGAAGTATAAGGAGCTGGGATTTTCTCCATTGCTGGATAGATACTTCTAGATATTTCTGGTTGATTTATCTAGATCTTATCATACTGCTCTCTTGCTTGTTATACCAAAAAAATCTATTCAATAAAAGTAAAGCAGATATAGAATAAATGTTCTTCTAAGAGATACCTGACTATAAACTCTATTTCTGTAAAAGTATGAAATATCACTGCAGTGCAAATGCAACTATTAGATAGACATCTCATGACTTTACCTCTAAGGGTCACTTAATTTCCCAGAAGGAATTTATCATTTTCTATTAATATTTAATGCATAAAGTTGCAGATATTCCCCTCTCAGTTATGACATCTCCAGTTTGAGCTTCAATTTCTCCCCCCCCAGTTTTAACTCTCTTTTTCTTGCGTTATTTTTTAACATAATAGGTCTGCAATGTAAAGCAGAAGCAGTATAGGAACAATCTCTGTTAAGTGAGGAGTTTTGCTCCTTTTGTAGCTCCTCTGCTGTGAAGTATCCATCTGAACATAAATAGTTGTCTCACCTTCCTTACAAACATTTCCAGCAGCGTCTTAAAACACATAAGCAGGCAAAAGCACAGCATTCTTGCCATCAAGATGTTAAAGAGGCAAGTGAACTCAGCTCAAAGAGATGTGTAGGCAAGGATTTAACTGAGGTGCAGCTGTCTGACCCCAGGTGGACAGACAAAAGCACTTTTGTCCAAGGTCAAGTACCTGCGCTCCAGAGAGAGCAGGAGTTCAAATGCATCTCTGCCATATAGTGTGAGGATATTTCAGACTGTCTTTTCAAGATAGATACCTGCTCCACATAGTACCCTTGGTGAGGAATCTCTGATCATCTTGCTTTAAACTCCAATTTTTATCTCAAGTGCCAATGACAATAGTTATTTTTATGAGCCTGGATCTTCCCAGACATTTAAATGCTTGGGAAGATCTAGGTTCATAAAAATAACTATTGTCATTATCAGTGGATCTTTATTACTTAATTTTTACAAATCTTGTTTCCAAAACACCCTTGTAGATTCATGAGTTGTTTATTTTCCTGCATTTCTTAATGCTTGCTGTAGTTTTTACATCAAAGATGGGCTAATTGCAGAATGTCCACATTCTTCTCTAAGCCAGTCACCCTCACACCTCTTTATAGTTAGTGATATGAAACAGGTCCCTGCTGGGGCAGGAATTGCTACTTGAGAAGCAGAGGAGTGACAGTCCAGAAGCACTCATTTCCCTCCATTGCCTGTAACAAGGCAACACATCATTTTCGTGGGCACACACACACATTAGGTCAGACGGATCTCACTTCATGGTGTGTTCCTGGTTACTTTGTACAGCACTGGTACTTTATAAACTTGGATTCAGAAAGCAAAAATTAAAAAAAAAGAACAATTGATTGTTCTTGCTAGGAGCAGGCAAACTTAAGGTTTGCTCACAGGGCTCCATATGACTGAGTTGTGCTGCTTTGTGTAGGTGATGACATTTTCAAGTGTCAGGAGAACATCCATATCCGATGAGAAATGATGTATTGCGAATATGTAATAATGTAATAATTGAAGACTTGTGATTGTGTGAACTTACCCTTTGTTAGACAGAGCTTGCAGAGCTGCTATAACAATGCCATATGTCAAGGACCTGCATTTTATTTCTGCTGTATTCCTCCTCTATTTTGTGTCCTCCCCACAAAAGCATATCCATTGTTTATTCCTCCTTAGAGTGAAATTGATTTATTATTTTATCAGAGGCTGGTTTTTAATCGGTTTTCTTTTTGTCAATCCTTATGCTGGCCACAGTAGAATTGATGTGAGGAAACCTTAATCTGTATGTGTAGGCTCCAAAACTCTTAAACATTTAGCATTAATAATTTTATGAATGAAAAGTATACCTCTTACCTTCAGAACAGAGAGTTATTTTCAGAAGGATATGAACATGTAAAAAGGAAAGATGGGTGCACGTTTCAGAATGAAGCTTTCTACTGTGTTCAAGAAAAACAGGTATTTTCTGTGTCAAACTTTGGGTTAAGGCACAGATGTTCCGCATTCTAGATCCATAAAAAACTTTGGGTTATTACTTTCAAAATGCCATTCCTTTCTTCCAAATTTAAATTCTCAATCTTTTATTTCTGTTATGTGTGAGTTTAATATTCCACTTTGAAAACAGCACATTTAACAGTGAATGGAATTATGAGAGGAGCTATCTCAATTTTGATACTCTAAAATTTCTGAATGTATTTACAAAATACAGCAGTACTGTGCTGTATCTTTTGTATTTTCCTTTTTGAAACATAGAATAAGGAAAATTATATTTTAATAATATAGCAATTAACTCTCCTTTGTAGCTAACTATACTGGAATCAGCTCTATTTCTCATGATAATCTGGCCTAACTCTGAATTCTTTAAGTTTTAAAAACAGTAATACCTATCTCCTTTTGCTACACAGAAGTGTCTGATTCTTCTGAGTAAATTATCATAAATTAACAAAGAAATAATAATTTATTTCTAGATATACCAAATAAAAATTCTTTCCAGATAGCTCCAGTATACTGGGAAGCTTTTCTATGCAGTTTGTAAATCATGTTTGCAGTCTGAGGGGTGCTAGAGAGGCAACAGGGATGAATGAGTGGATGTCCTGGTGAGATTAGGTGTTTCTCCTCTTGTGCAAAAAATGGCAAAGGCAAGATGTGTCACAGAATGTAGCTGCTTTAAGGTTCTGTACTTTCAGAATAAGTGTGTATTACCACATCTGGCTATTGAAATGTGTTTGATGTGAATGTCAAGTAGATTAAGTGTATAAACGTCCTAAGAAAAATTATCTTCGGTGTTGCATGTAATTAATGCATAACCTTAGAAAGACGCTATCCCAGGATTTTCGTAATCACAAACCATTTTTCTGCTATCAAGTCAGACCCATTTGTATTACTCACTACTTCATTCATGTCCTTGAAATTGTAAACTTTTTCTAGCAGAACCTGTCACTGTGTTTATTTGCATGGTTGAAGCACTATCTTACCTCCTATATCCACCAATAATATTTAATAATAATTTTAATATTAATTAATTAATACTTAATTTCAGCCGTCTAAGAACACAACTAGTTGACCTCTTGTTATGGTGCTCAGAGCCTATTTGTAATCAGTGGAGAAAGCTGATGCCTCCAAGGACAAGTCTCCTTATTAAAATTTGTGAGAAATTGGCCTCTGAATGTGTCTCCACTGACAGTGGAAGGAGGTAAAGACTGATTAAAACTATGTGGGGTGCACTTACCGCTGAATTTCAGAGGGACTTTGCAGAGAATATCATCCACTCTTAGGAGCTAACTGCAAATTCAGAGTCAGGCTTACTGGTGATTGAGAGAAAAGTCAGACACAGCACAGCTTGTCAATCACTAGAGTAACTTTCTCGATTTCCTACAGGTCATGTAGATACTCTGTCACTGCAGATAGAGACTCAAATGAGCTCAAGTATTCTTATTACCTGGAGTCCAAAGAAACTGCCTGTTCCCCAGAAGAGCACACTAAACAGAGCTCAGGTTTCACTACTGATGAACGTTAGTTCTCCACCTAATATTTCTGTCATCACTGCAGGAAAGTTTTATAATTGTTAAACCATAGATGGCACAAGGAATAATTAAGATAAGCAAAGATGGTTAAATTAAGGAAGTAGTATTTGCTAGTGAAAACTGAACAGAAGATGAATGCAGGTGAAGCGAAAAAAGAAGCTACTGCAGTCAAAAGACCATTACTAGACTCAGAGAAATAAGTGGAAAATCCTTAAGAGCTGACAAGAATGAAAAGCCTGTGGCCACTGTGAACTTCTTAATCCTTTGAACTGAAAGAAGCAGAATCTGCAGGAGGCTTGATGTACAGCAGGTACCTGAGAGCCCAAGGAAATCTGGTGAAGTTTTGTTTAGGAGTACTAAAAATCACTTCTTTCTTCTGCACAGTGGTGTATGTATCCAGTGGAGCTCCTCCATTAGAGGACAGGCTGTCTTTGTCTCAGCTGCTGACTGCTCAACTGCTTGCTACCCAGATTTATCACTTTGGCAACAGTGTGCACGCTGAAGAGCTACCCAAGCATTGGTTATGTGCTCATGGTTCCCATTTTCCCTTCCCTCATTTAATTTACAAAACCACTTGAAATAACTTAGCTCAGCTGGATAAAGGTGATTTTTTCTGTCTTTTGGTGAGATGTATGGGCCTAGTCTTTTAATAAAAGTTCCCAAGACAAGCACTGGCAGTAGCCCAAATGCAGTTTTGTGTTTAGCCCTTCAATTTTCAGGGTCTATTTTGCTATCCCCCAAAGCTTTCAAACCATTGAGCCAAAGCTCATGAGTCATGGTTCAGGTATCTGCAGCTTGACTCTCTCCCAGGATGTACATCATGGAAAGAGAGATTGCTGCACAAAGAGTATATGGTTTTGTCATCAGCAGAAATTTTAAGAATCATACAGCTCTCTTCACTCATTCTGTTAGACTTATCTGCAGTGTCCTTTGATTAAAGAAATATCTTAATAAAAAATAATAATATTTTTTTCCCAAACCAGTTAGGGGAGGGGCTGCTTGAATTTACTTTCTGGAGGGAACCCATTAGGAGGTTCTCTCCCAAATTTGCCCTAAACCAGGACAGTGGGGCAATCACAGTAGGCAGATAATTTTCATATATTGCAGAGGTGTTTTTTGATAACCTGGAAACCATTTTAGGTACTCTGGGAAGCTTCAAACTGCTTGGAATGGACATACTTTATAAGCTGGTTTTTTTTTGTTGTTTTTTTTTCTTAATAATTTTCCTACCTTTGTCATATGTCTGAATTAATACACACACATTTCTTTCTGTTATATACCTGAGGTGCCACAGAGTGTAATAGTCTATCCTTTATCTCATAAGGCAGATGTTACTCTGGTCATAGGCTATCACACTACAAGTAGCCAAACCTATTACCTGGATTTCCAACTGCAATTAATTTTTTTCATCTCAGAATCCAGAATTTGAGGTTAAAGAAACTATGAGTTGCATAGTCTGAAAGGCACTAAGAGTTGGGTTATGTTATGTTATGTCATGCCAAATTGTTACACTACATATTATGTTATGTTGTTAAGTTATGTATGTTATACTATGCTGTGTTATAACATCCATTGGATAACAATTCTGCAAAGGCAGTCTGAAGGGTTTTTCTGATCCATGAGATTGAATTGAAAATGAACAATAAAATTTCATCCCAGGAGCTCGTACATTAGCATCCTATACAAAAATCTATGTTCCTACAAAATTAAAGTAGGTGAATTCATGGGAATCCATACAGTTTCTTGAGATGCATACAGTTGTGTAATTAGTAATTAAATTACATCTTGTAATCTCTCAAATACTTTATTTCATTATTCCAGTCAGATTGCATAATAGAAGGCAAATGCTAGTTTTATCCTGGAATTTCTATCCTAGAAATGCTGAAGGAAAATAGGAGTGACACTATTTTGGCTGAGAGTCATCTGAGGTGTCTGATCCGGTCACCTTAAGCTCCCACACAAGACAGGGAGGAAAGCCTGTAGTTCTCAGGGGTGAAACCTTTGAACTCAAGTGTGTGTCCCCATAGCTACTCAGGACACTGGTGCCTCTGAGCATGTTGATTTCACTCCAGTGGGTATCAAGGACCTCAGATCTAGATCTTTACAATTAATACATAGCTAAGAGGAATGAACTCTACAGTAGTGGTGCCACATAAGTCAAACATCAGTGAGTTCTGAGTCTGACAGTGTTTTCCTGCTCAGTTCTTCTGTGGGAAGATGTATCTTTTCCCACCAAGTTTGGATACAGTTGGTTTTGAAAACCACACGTATGCCAAGCTGATTTCTACAAAAACGAATTGTTTCTTGTATTTATTACTTAAATTTAGTAATTTTTTAATTCTTCTTGACAAATGAGTCCAAAGAATAAGCTCAGAAGCAAAGCGATGTTCCTGAAGCAAGCTACCATGAATAAGTAGCAAATAATGCCCCACCATATTGTACACATTTGTGTTTGCTGACTTACTGTGTGAGTAATAACCTGCTGAGAATTAGAAACATCTGTGACTCTTAAGACAGAAATATGAATTCTCTTGTGTCATATTCAGCAAAAACGGAGGAGGACAGAAATTTTATTTATTTTAATTTAGTCTGGTTTATATTGTTATTGCCTATTTCCATTTTCTCGTGTTTTTTTTCGAAAGAGAGAAAAAATTTCACAGCTCAGCCAAAGATGAAATGTTAACTCCTTTTTCCCTTCAGCGTTCCTTCATTTCTCCCTTGCTCTGGCCATATGTACACTTTCATTGAAAAGATATTGCTACTGACCTTTTGGATTTCTATTTAGGAAAAAGGAAATTGCAGGTCAGCATAATTGTTTGAGAATATTTTATATGCCATAATCTCACTTAGTCCTGTGAGATTGCCAGCAGTCAAAAGCTGCATTTAGAAAGCCAAGGATTGACTTCTGCATAGCATATGAACAGTGGCTTCACATTCACAGAGTTATTTGCAGAACTGCTGCCTGTCCCATGGCAGTGTGCTCAGCAAACAGCAGCCATGGGTGAGCTTTTCTCTCACAGATGAATTTCAAGTACAGTGGCAAATAATCTCCACCTGACCATGTAACTGTTTCATCATTCTAAGTTCAATAGTCAATGTATTCTCTCCGAAAACATTCACCTAACTCATAAGAAAGACTCAGAGATCAGACTGTGGATCTGTGTGACTGTGGCCGAGCTGTGAGAGTTTCACTTGGTGCTCCATAAAACCTTTTCCAGCCCTACCACATGGAATTACTTCACAGAATAAGAGGATGCCTGAGTCTGGAAGATGCCTGGATCTGGAGATCATCTGGTCCCACGCTCTGTCCAAGCAGATGCAATAGTTGTTCCCTAGTTTCTGTAACAGAAGAGGTAATCTTTGCTTGGTGTATTGAAACCTTGAAGGGCAACAAAACCAGAAAGAAGTAAAAATGTAAAAACCCAACTAAAATTGTGTAAATATGTAAAGTTTCGAGTTGAAGACATGGAACAAAACTTTCAAAGAGAGAGCTAGCACTGTCTTCGTCTTTTAAAGTATCTTTCGAAGGCCTGATGAAACTTCTGTTTAGCCAAATACCAGCTCTACAATTCAGAGGGAAGTCATATGCAGTGATCTAACCCTGTGGGTTTACCTATTTATAAGTGACACTGAGCTCTTGCTGGTTTGCTTGTCAACACGCCAGGATTTCCCTAAACAACAAAGACCATCACTCACACCTTCTCCTATTCTCCCTCCCCTCTATGGAAAAAAAAAAAAATATAAAATTGTTCTTCACATGTCTGAAACAAAAAAAGAATTCAGTGGGGAAAGGAAATCATAAGAATATCCACACACTGCTAAGTTCTTCCTTGATTGATTCAGAGATAAAAACCTGATTTTATATCTATTGGAATCTCTGACACCAGGTAAAAGAGAGGTTTTCAGCATTTTCATCACACATATAAGTATGCATAATATGAGTTAAAACAAGGGTAATACTGAAATTATTAGGGCAAAATGAAAAGAAAAGCTATTTCTTTTTTTTGTCTTCAAGATTTGTTCTAAATTGTCTTCTTAGTTATGGTGTGGAAAATACTGATTAATTCCAACCAGTTGTATTGCTTTTGTTTTATTTAGTTGTATTGCTTATTGTTTTCAGGCATCTACATGAAAACAAATGCAAATTTTGTATATTCAGAACATAACACATAAACCTATATAAATCTGGTCCACAGCAAGTTGCTAATGTTCATATTATATTTCTTAATATGCTTCTTGAACTTTAAAATTTTTACATTTTGTTGTTTGTGAGAGATGAGGTCTATCCTATCCTGGCATGACATCAAATATATAAAAATTCACTAACAGAAATCGTCTTTTGCCAACTGCAATAAGATTGAAAGCCTGCTGTTTTCACACACCTGGAAAACACCCGTTTTTATTTAACAGGGTAAGCAATTAAATTAGTTGAAGTTATTGTGCTTCATTTTATTGTAGTGGAGTGGAATCTGAAATATTTCGTAGAGTTTGCTAAAGTGGACTGCTTAAATGAGTAATGTTTATTGCCATCCTTTGAATGAATGAGCAGTATTTGGATCAGATTTATCACCTGATGCTGCCATACATAAGTATATTCCCAGTCAATTTTATACTTCCAAAAAATATATGCTAATAACAATACTTGAAAGGCAGTGAGAGAAAGATACATCTCCCATCGCAAATGTCCATATTCATCAGAATGCCCCATTCCAAGTTTGTATAAATTCTACTTGCCAGGAACATCAACAAGAAGCATATTATTTGCTGAAATTCACCATCTAAGCACATAATATTAAAGTGGTACAAATTATTAACAAACAGAATGCAGTCAAATACTGAAATTTTCACAACATAATCAACTTCAGTGATAAAAATCTAGGCTGATAGCCGTCTAATCTTTTGACAGATGTTGAAGGAACACAAGCTTCCAGGAAAGCCTCTCCTGACATTTAAGAAAAAAATAACAGGTATATTACCAAGCAGAGTTTGAGTCCTATGGACAGTTCATTTAGTCCAAAAAGGGTTTGAACAGAGAACTCCCCCAAATTGTGATGATAATGGCAGAAGCATTCAGAGATTAACTGTTTAAAATAATCCATGCATGATATGATTGAGAGTATAACTCAACAGAAAATAAAGGGCTTGATAAAACCAGTGGTAACAGACTCTATGTTTTTTTCCCTATTCCTCATTATTGTTGCTGTTGTTGTTGTATTTGTGATAGGTTTTCCAATGAGGACTAGACATCAAAAAGCCAAACGTGAAAGGCTGTTCCCAGAAGAGGATTTGCCTGTCTGAGGGCACAGAGCACTGTGTGTTTCCAGGAGGAGCAGGCTCCAGCCTGTTGTCTGGCAGGCAGTGTGATGGGGACAAAGCAAGCTCTGACTGGAGCCAGCTGAAATTCATGCAGTTAATTTTTCTCATTCCCAGTGCTACCCAACACCGAACAGAATGGAAAGGAAGGCTGCTTTACAGCACAACTGCTGCTGAAGTCCTCAGCTCAGTAGCACTTGGGTCATTAAGCTGAGCACAAACTCCTGAAATAACAAGTCTTTCCTGCAGTTAAGTTTGACTTCAAATGTCAACAAATTCAAAACCCCCAAGAACAAGGCTTTTGCCCCACTAAATTTTTCACTTCCCCTTTCTCTTGATCAAGCCACTGAAGCTGGCAGTCAAACAAAGCTTAAGGCAGTTTTGCAATGCAGATCCTTAGTGATGGAAATTAATGTCATCTTGGGAGAAACCATCAGTCTGAAATGTTGATTGCAATATTTATTCTTTCACCAACAAAACAGATGCTGTAAGCTGCATAAAATTGTCTCATAATTGTTTAATTTAAATGAGCCGTACAGGGATGTGTAAAGGAGGTGTTTGTTCTTTAACTTTTAATAGTCTTAGAAGGTGCTAACTATCATGTGAATGGGTAGAAGTGGTCCATTACGAATATCTGCAGCATGACCTAATTTTAAATAGGTAACAAAGGAATTCTGTATTTTCCAAAGATGAATATGATAGCAATATATGTTGTCTTTCACAGCTGGAAGTACCTCGGAGGGATGCACTAATATTCAGATGCAGATTAGACTGAAGGATTTTTTTTTCCTGTTCTGTTTAAAACATTGAACACAACCTTAAATAGTATTTCAACACTTTCTGGGGCTAAGGAATCAGAGATAAAAGGCTCTTCCCAGAATACAACATTTGTTAATGGGAAAATGAGGCGTAAAATCCCCTATCAACATAGAATGTATTTTTTTTTCTAATTAAGGACTCTAGCTAAATCAGAGATTGCAGTCCATCTCTCTCTCTGCCGTAAGATTTCAGCTTCCTTTGCCTTTTAATAGCTTTTATATGTTTCTACTACAGCTTAAAGGATCAGTGTATGGTCCCTCTCTTTCCTCCAGTACTAATGTCTTGTGCCAAGACACAGAACCAAATAGAAGGTGTCCTCAGTGTACATGAAGAGAGACAAAACAATAAGCCCACTCAATTCACTTGTCCTGTGAAATGCCCAGAGATGCACAATTCCCTTGTGACCTGCCTTCCCCTGTGGCAGGGCTGCTTTAGGGAGGTGACAAAGGTATGGTATTCACAGCACCATATACCCTGTGATAGTAAACATCTGCGTTATCTGAAAAGGCTGATTCAAAGCATGATGTGCCACACAGCTAATCAAAGAAACTTTGTGAGACAAAATGTGCAGTGAGCAACCTATTGCCATGACTGGCATATTCTCAGGAAGCTGCAGCACTCAATTGACCCTCGGAGCAGAATAGTATGATTTTGTTGTTTTTACACTGTGTTGCTTGAAGGTAGTAAAAATATTTGAGTGATGTCACTCTGGCATGAGACCTACCTGCCATCCCTTCTTGTTGCCAACAGTAAAAATTTTTTGTTTCCTCTGAGCAAGAGACAATTTAAATGTTTCTACAATTATGTAATAGTTTAAAACCTTCCTTGTATATAGAAGACTGCACAAGGTGTTGCAGATGGTTTGAGGATCTTAACAAGGCTCAGGTGTTCCTAAATTGCCCGTTGATATTTTTATTTTCTTTAAATCTGTGTTATGCCTTCCCCTTATATGTTTCTCGGCTGAATGGTTAAGGTCAGCCACTTCTCAGCCCCAAAGGCTCAAAGCAATATTTTTGCTATGTGCAGTTAATGTCACGGCAGTTTTTTTTTTAGTTCATTGACTATTTTTTTTTCATTCGGTTCCACTATTAACACTCCCCCTGCCACAGCAGACTACACATCCTAAGTAAAGTCTATGCACAAAATCTATCTTTTCTGTCTAGGAGATAACAAAATAGTGAAGACATGCTTCCTGTTAGCTTCTATCCAGAACAGATTTCTCTGAGCAGGTGTTGATTGCGGGAAGTTTTAATCCAGATTTAGAAACCTCAGTGACATCATGCTTTCTGAAAGGTGATAATCAGTCCTCATCTCATGATAAGGACTATCAGATTCTGCCTTTAAGGAATCTTGTGCTTTGCAACAGAAATTAACAGACCAATTGGGGAAAAAAATAGACTTCCTTGGTTTTGCTGAGACTTCTTCATTTTTATTCCTTAACCGTATGCAAAGGTAGTGTAACAACCAGGTCCTTGCCTTGGATGGTCACACTGTTGTAAACCTGTGTTACAAAGTCTTTCTCAGTTTTGACAAATCCTTACAGAAAAAAAAATGTTGAGAACCAACTAGTTGGACTTTTTTTTAAGTGTTCTTTACAGCAAGTGAGATGTCCAAGCAGGGAGGAAATCACTAGGAGACAAACACAGGTCACCCAGAAAAGCATATGCCATTTTGCCTTTATAATTTTTAGTTAAATTGCAAAAATATTGCTGTTTAATTAAAGTGTGTTTTAAGTTTGGGATTTTTTTCCCCCTCAGAGTTTTTTTCAAGGAAGCCTCACAGAAACATGAAACAGAAAAACCAGGACTGTGAAGACAAAACTCAAAATGAGGCAGTTTAAAATTCACCAGGTATTCAGTGTGACAATCTCCAGCATATTGCTCGCACTTCAAGGTTATTGCCTTAGCATAAAACTGCTTACAGGGGGAAAAAAAAACAAAAACCCTGTACATGAACTTTTACTAAAGTTAATATGATGTTCTGTGGGACTGGTAGTTAAATGGACTTATGCCTGTCGATTGTGCTATCACTTCAGTGTAAAACCAATTTGCTTGCAAGCGGTCTATATGTCATTAGCATTAGAAGTGCTACAAGAAAATAATTAGCTTCTAGTGTACTCTATAGCTAAATCACTGGAGCAGAAATGATCAATAAAACAGTCAATAGCAAATCATTTTGTCCTATTTTATTAATGCTGTAGGATTCATGCACTTTCCAATCTGGTTTATCTGCACATCATGAGGCATTTCATGTCATGCTACAACTCTCATCACAGTGACATGATCACACAGCTATGCAATATGGTTGATAGAGGCCAGCTGTCAAAATCAGTGGGTGTCTGGGAAATCAGTAATTCTTTACATATGTAAAATGTACTCACAGAATGTTATGAGGTGCTTAGCTAACAGATCTAATCAGGCCAAAGTCAGAAGAAGGAAATGAGGAAGTTTAAAACTGAGGTCTTCTCATACATGACAGAATATTCACAGAATCAGAGAATAGTTTGGGTTGGAAGGTATTTAAAGATTATCTAGTTCCAACCCACCTATCATGGGAGGGCCACTTGCCACTAAATCAGATTGTTCAAAGCCCCATCCAACCTGACCTTGAGTACTTCCAGAGATGGGCGTCCACTCTCTGCCCAAAATGTATTTGCACTTGCGACTGCACGTGCAGGACCTTGCACTTGCACTCATTAAAACCCCTGAGGTTTGCACAGGCCCACCTGTGAGCCTATTCAAGTCCATCTGGATGGCATCCCATCCATCCAGCGTGTCTGGAGGTCAGTGTGGATGTGGTTGCGCTCAGTTCCATGTTACCCACAAGGGTGCCCAAGAGCCTTGTACCCAACACCAAGCCCTGAGGAACATCACTGCTCAGTTCTCTCTACGTGGACATCTAGCTCTTTGAGGGCGACCATCCATCCAATTCCTTACCCACAGAGTGCTTTATCTGTCAAATACATTTCTCTTCAGTTTAGAGATAAGAATGTGAAGCTGGACAGTGCTTAATGCTTTGTATAAGACCAGGCAGATGACACCAGTTGCTCTTCACTTATCCACCAGCACTGTAACCCCGTTATAGGCACCATTTTCACATAATGGAACCATGTTGGCCGTCACAAATCACCACCTTATTTTCCATTTGCCCCATAGAACTCTGCTGAGGACCTGCTCCATGATCTTGCCAGGCACCAATGTGAAACTGACTGCCTGTAGTTCCCCAGGCCTTCCTTCCTTCCCTTTTGAAAAATGGGGTTATGTTTCCCCTTTAAACAGTCATGGTGACTTCAAAAGACTGCTATGACTTATCAAATATGATGGATAATGGCTTAGTCACTTTCTCAGCTAGTTCCTTCAGAACCCACAGATGTATCTCATCAGGTCCCATGGACTTGTGAAACTTCCAGTTCCTTAGATGGTCTCAGACCAGACCTTCTCCTACAGCAGGTGGTTCTACATTCTCCCAGTCCCTGCCTTTGCCCTCTCAGCTTGGGTGACTGGAACACCTGCTAGCAAAGGCCAAAGCAAAAAAAAGTCATTGATTACCTCAGTTTTCTCCATACTCCAGCAAGTCAGGTCTACCATTTTCATCCAGAAAGGGGCAACACTTTGCCTATTTCTCTTTTTATTACCAGAGTAAATACAGAAGTCTTTCTTGTTGCCTCTTGACATTCCTGGCCAGATATAATTCCATCAGAACTCTAGCTTTCTTAACTGGATTCCTGGATGCGTGAACAATATCTGTGTTTCTCACAGGATACCTGTCCTTGCTTCCATCTCATGTAGGCTTCCTTTTTGAGGCTGTCCAGGAGCCTCTTATTCATCCATTCAAGCCAGTTTTTGTCTGACTTTGTTGGGATGCATCACTCCTGATCTTGGAGGATGTGATCTTTGTCAGCCAGCTTTCTTGGGCCCCTCTTCTCTCCAGGGCTTTATCCCACAGCACTCTACCAAACACTTTTCTGAAGAGACCAGTCTGCTCTTCTGAAGTCCAGGTTAGTGAGCTTGTTGTGTACCATCCTGGCTTCCCTAAGGATCTTAAACTCCACCATTTCATGGTCACTATGGTGACCAAGGCTGCCCTTAATGTTCACATTCCACACCACCACCTCCCTGCTGGTGAGAACAAGTTCCAGCATAGCACCTCTTCTCATTGTCTCCTCTATCATTTACAGAAGGAAGTTATCAGCAACACAGTCATGAAATTTCTCCATTGCTTATGCCCTGTTGTGTTGTCCATCCTACAGATACTGGGGTCACTGAAGTCCCCCAGCTTGTGAACGTGAGGCTGCTCACATCTGTCTGTAGAGAGCCTCATCTGCTCAGTCTATGTTGGTGGCCTGTAGCGGACTCCTGTACAACATCACCTGTCCCTGCCCTCTCTTTAAGCCTGACCCATAATGTTTTGGTCTGCTCCCCATCCATCTGCAGACAGAGCTCCATGCACTCCAGCTGGTCACTGACAAGAGAAGGTGACTCCCTCTCCTCATCTTCCCCTCCTGCATCCATCCATTCCAGCCCTGCAGCCATAGGAGCCATCCCAGCATGTCTCCATGACACCAAAAAGATCACAGACCTGTAGGTATGCATCTCTGTAACTCCTCTTCTTCTCTCTATAACTCCTCTCATCTCCAATTCCCCATATTGTTTATTCCCCATGCCATTTGCATAGAAGCATTGAAATTGAATCCTGATGAATCTTAGTGGCTGGAGCTGCTGGAATTCCTTCATCCTGCAAAGAAATGATGTATCCTGGGATTATTATGAGGCATGAAGGCTGTGCAGTCAGCAATCCTGTGGTATCCAGAATTACTGCCATCACATTTTATCTTTGTGGGTGCTGTGGAGGTCAGATATGTTGGTGACCCTTTTTTCTGTCTTTAATGTCTTAACTGTTCACAGTTTTCATCCAACAGAATCACATTGATTGGAATTGGAGGAAATAATATTTCACACAGAAGTCTGCACATAGCCTCTATTGGTATAAATTTGCATTTACATTATATTTGCATCTGGGGAGAGCCCACATACTATATTTTTCACAGTGCAGCTGCAATGTCTTCGGAGCCTGGGTGCAGTGGTTGAACATACGTTATTCAGTGCCAGACTAGTTTAGCTCTTTTAAAATCATCAGGAACTGAGTAGTAGATTAATTAAATACTGTAGTGTTTATTTGTAATTCTAGCACTTCCTCTTCTTCTTGTTGAACCATCATTTTATATTAATATCTAAATCCTAATTTTAGATGCATTTACAGGCAAAGCATTAATTTGAGGAAAAAGATTTCAGAGGTCTAAATATGACTGGTCAAAAGGGTGTCAGAATAGTTAGGTAAAAGGAGCAGATGATAAACCACATGAGTGTATGATGAGTATTTCAAGAGCTAGAAGAGACTGTTAGGTAAGGACATAACAAGGTACCACTTCTTTGGTGATGGAAAAAGAGAACCAGTGAAAGGCAGCTGAAATATAACCACTATCAACACAAAAAAAGGCAGTATGCTAAAGCAAGCTGAACACACATTTAAAACATGTGCTGAATGATTCTACCAAACTTAAAGATGAGAGGAACAGGTCTGTGAAAATAATTGATTTGTGGAAATGAGTGTTAGGAGGATTCAGGCAGTCACAACAGGGAGCTGCTGCAACTTTTACCCTACCCTTAATCATCAGAAGATTAATCTGAATGGCTATGAAAACCCAGGTCAGAAAATCTCGTAGTCTTGGCTCTGTGTTTTCACCAAAAAAACATGCAAATGTCATTCTTGGTATCACTAATTAAGTGGAAGATGTATTATTAGGGAACAAAGATTTTAATAAATAATCCCAAAGAATCTCCTCTCAGATAGAACTAGTAAAAAAGAGATTTCCATTGCAAAAACAGATTTCCATTACATACTTCCCAGATTACTAATTTTTTGCAAATAGGAGCAACCAACTGGAAAAACATTATGTTTCTTGTCTCTGATGAATAAAATTAATTGACAAAATCTAATAATAATGTAATATTGTCTGGGAATATCTTTCAACTTTACCATGTCTTTACCAAGGGCTTTCTGAAGGTGATTATCTGTGTGGAAGTAACAGTGTGCCTTTAACTCAGTAAAGACTCTTGATTTTTGTTAATTTCAAATGAACACTCTTCATTCCAGTTTGTGTCAACTATTAAACATAAGAAAGCACCATATTTTCAATTGCAAGCCAGCCTGAGAAACACAGGGTTCTTTACCGTGTCAGACTCACTGGAAACAAACCCAGAGATCAACAAAATGCTAATAGACCAAAGGCTGATGTCAAGGTAGAATAGCTTGCAATTCTGAAATTATTTTAACCTATTAAGATGTCTTTGTAGCTACTTATCTGCATCTTCATATATTGGTATTATGTACACTCTAATTACTCATTGCTGATGCACGTTGCCTGGCATGGTGTAGGCTGGTCACCACCTCCTGAGATGGGAGAGTGCCTGCCTACTGCTGTTTGACTCCCTCCTCTCATTCCTGTCAGCCTTCCAACCCTGCAGGAATCTGTGACCCAGAGAACATCAGAAGGAGTTGTGGGATCTTTGCATTTCAGATCATTCTGTGTGATCTTCTCCCATAATTTCATTTGATAACTTATTAAAGAACTGTAAGCTAGTACCTTCAGTACTCTGCTGTAATCCTTGGTTTAGCCATGTATTACATGGAGAGTCACTTCCTTTCTATTCCTGAATTTGGCTCCTGCTGGCTTACTTGAAGGCTGTATAGTTCTTACACTGGAATTTTTTCCCATACCCCTGACCCATGCCAGTGAATATTTTATAGACCTGCATCACATACCTCTTGTCAGTTGTCTCTGTTTCAGGCTGAGCAGTCTGTATCTATTTAAGTTACTGCCTACACAGCAGCTCTCCTGGAAGCTTTGATCATGTTTTATGGGTACTGATCTTCACCTGCTATTTTATCATCCATGCCATGTCATTAGAGTCTTCTTCCACTCTTTATTATCTTTTTACCTAGATTTACCCATAACTTTTTCACCCTGAACAGCTTTTGTCACTGGTCACTTCTTTAAGTTTGAATCCAGAACATTTATTCCCCTTTACCAATACAAGGGCATGTTCCCTTATTTTATAACTTTAAGAGCATTTGGAAAGGAATCTGGTCCAAATGCTTTTATAAAATCAAATATGCACAGCAAACAGACCGTCTTTGTCAATCTTCTTCATTTTCAGCATAAAGTAGTAGCTCTGTTAGATGGGATTTGCCTATACAAAATCTGTGTGATTTTTCCCAAGTAATTAGTACCTACAATTTCTTCCTCATATAGGCTTATTGATCAGTTTTTAATTGCACCTAACTGGAATCCTGTCCAAAAGTGGTCCCACAGCGGCCTGGTACTCTAATACAGAAGCAATTGTAAACTTAAAGTTGTGCATCAGTTCAGATGCTCAATCAACATTTTGAGAGCTCTTGGGTGAACACCATGAAGAGTTTGCAATTTATTAATTTATATTTCTTTTTAATTTGCTGTCTGATCGTTTAAAATTTTGTTCTGAGATAGAGCCTTCATGGTGTTTCCCAAAGACTTCTGGTGTGGAAACGTTTCATGAGTTCCTCTCAAGGTAAATTAAAAAGAAATTTACTCTTTTTTTTCTTCCACTACTGCAACTATACTAGTGAAATAATGCAGTCACTGTATGGGTTCTGGTTGTTGTGGTCACCATTTCACAAGGAACAGACAAAAGCTATTATAGGTTTGAGAGACAGGAACTCCACAAATTTGGGTTTGCAGAGCAGCAATAATTTATATATGTCTCCTGGCCACCTGATGCTTTTTAAGATGAACCTCTGCACAGCTCCAGTAGAATCTAACTACTTTGGTTTATATTTTAGCCAACACTCATTCCTTCAGCCATATTATTATCTTCCCTTATCTTTGACTGATATATGCAAACTCAGGATATGTTCCTAATGTTTAAAATTGTTTCCAACTTCAGTGCAAAGGTGAGTGTTAATCAACTTCTGTCACTAAATTCTTTAAACCTTCTCTGGTATAAGAAAATATATATACCTCCAAATAGCAATCAGATAGTAACTGTCCAAATGATAGCAAACATCATGGTGGCCTCAAAATTTGTTGGAGAACAACTGGACTAGCAATCCATTATCAAGATTGGATTTTATAGCTTCCTTTCTCTTTTAGTTCCACAGGATACTCAGTTAAATACAATTTAAAGGTCAGATACTTCCTTATACTTGTGCAGCTAAGAGCTAAATTGTGTTGTAAGGGAACTCTGGCTTAAAATGACTGATAGCAAATTGACATTTTCTACCTCTCCTTCTGCAAAAAACTGTCCAAGTGCTACTATAAAATTGAATTATGAAAGTTTCTAATAGCTATTAATGACTTCAAAATGTTTCTTCTTGCAGCAAAAAAACCTTTAAGATCCCCCCTGACTAGCAGTCCTTTCTTGCTGCTGTCATTTTTATAATAATAACTGTGTTTTCTTTCTAACCAGTGGAGGAGGTTGAACTACTTAGTTTTATTTCTACTCCTAAATATTCTGACTCAGAGTGGCATAGAACATGACTCTTACCAATGATACCATTTACAGGCAATGGTTATGATAACAAGACAAATAGTGCTTAATGGCAATTGAGATCCTTAATTAATAACATTTTAAATCCTAGGACAAACTGTTCATTAAACATTGCAGTAAAATGGCTCAAAATTCATGCTTTTTATTCTGATGGAACCTAGAATCATTGCTCTTTTAACAGGTTTCACCAGTCTGTCAGTTAAATCTGACAGATATAAACTGCTTTGCCATATAGCTTAGAAAAAAAATGTTTATTTTACAGCCTGTGATAATCCTGGGTGTTGAATCTACACCTTGGTTCAGCTGGTGGATGCGTCACTACTAAGCCTTTGTTGCAGAATGGCACAAGAAAGAAATTACATGGCTGTAATTAGCATCTGGGAGATGTGCCTCCAAGGCATCAAATATCACCCAGAAGGATTAATACCACTTCTTTACCACCTAAAGCAAGCCCAAGAGCTTCTTCATGTGGCCCTTTTGACTAAAGAATAAGGAACAGCATCTCAGCATCTGCCACTGGGGGCTGCAGCTGCTTTGGGGATCCATAAGCATCCAGTGAGATGAGGCTGCACTTTGGTGGCAAATCACAGCAGGGATGACATAGTTGAGAGGTTACCTGAAGCAGCTCTAGTGCAGATTTCTGTCAGGTCCTGGTGCACCACTCTATCAGCTAAAACCTAGGAACTGTTAATGCAATATTTGGAAGCTGAAGAGCATCTTCTGGGGAAGTTGAAGGCATTCCAGCTGCTACTCTGCCCATCTGTGCTAGCACATGCTCCAGCTCACATGAGAGGGAAGAAGCTGGTCTTTGGCAAAGCATTTCCACTCCTCTCATCATTGCAGAGGTATCTGTCCCATCTGTCTGCTGCTTCAGACAACTGTAATTTGAGAGTAGCACTCTGGCACTGAGGACTGAGATCTGTGATAGGTTAAGTACTAGAATCAAGCCTGAAATGAAAGTCTAGTTAAGTAATGTTTGCAGTCAGAAAGGTCTGCCTCAGTCCTACTTTTTTCTCATTTCCCATCAAAAACCTTTCCTAGATAAGTACTTGCAGTTCAAATTTAAGATACATCTTAACCTTTCAGGTAAATGCTAAATGATCTTCTTTGCCTTATGATTGCTACTTCTTTTTTAAAAGTCAGGGACAAACCATCAGATGTGTTTAAATTAACATCTGTACAGTGCCAGCTGTCATTCATCTAGGTTGGTATAGTAGGACTGAGGTTTATTTCCTTTGCCTGTATTATTCACAAAGATGGCACACTTTGTATTTAGAGCATTCTGCTCTTGTGACAGCAGTAAAATATAGATTTCCCACCTGAACCCAGTCATTCTATTCTCAGTTCAAGTATTTCTTTCAAGGACTATGGGTCCTGGGAAGTTTCAACTGAAGTCTTGGTGAGAGAAACATTACAAAGAGAAAAATTCACTTTCCTTTTGAGTGGTGCACCAGGACCTGACAAAAACTATCCTAGAGCAGCTTCAGTTTCTTTAAAATTATTTTTCACTTAAAATATAAGTTCATACAGGAGTTTAAATACTGTTTATATAGCTTTCTATGGCCATCACAATGTCGATTTGGTAAATTTTTCATTCATAAACACCTTGAGCCAGATTCAGTAAAAGACTTTGATGTTTTAAAGTTACTGAGGGCAAAATCTGCAGTTAAATTCCACATCCTGGAACAGGTCAGAAATTTTTTCTCCACTGCAGAGCTTGGGCCTGCAGGGCAGTGGTGCCATTCAAAACCCAGAGCTGAAAACACACTCCTCAAGTTTCCTGAACTGAATGTGCAGGTGCTGTTTGCCCCAGCTGCACAGTTAGGCACCTCAAAGTGGAAAAGTTCAAAATCCCCAGTCCATGGAGTAATTCTCATCATGCCCTTCCACTACCAAACAGGAAAGGAGTTTGATGCAGGAGCCCCTCTGATGCTACCTATTGATGGATGGCTACTGTGCAAGTAAAAATAACATTACTAGGAATTCTAGGAATTCCCATCAGTGAACAAAAAAGATCTGTGTCCAGTGGTTATTGCACACAGCAACAGAAAGAGGAGGAAAAGGCTGTTCTCTGACTTCTGGGGTTGCTTATATCCCTGACTGTATTTATTCCATAATTAAAAATGATGTAAATTCAGTAGCAGTGTAGGAAATCACCAGAGAATATTTCCATACTAGACTAGAACACCCACCCTCCCAATGAACATGGCGGTTTTCCTAGGGTTTTTTCAGTGGTGAATCTGCAACAAAACCACTGAAATATGTGCTCATGAAAACATACTGTAACATTTATAATCCCTGGGAGAGAGGAGAGAAAGAGCAAGCTAATTACCATGTGTATTTGGGGATGAACTTCCAAGAAAAAAACATTAACTGGCTTCTGAGATTGTACTGTATATTTATGCTGACTTCTTTTTAAGCTAAAATATTTACCCAGTTAAGGATTTATGCCATGGCTGTGGTACATCGTGTTTTGGAACTCAATGAATGGTCATCTCCCTGAAATTCTTGATTTAGATTTTAGGAGTGATTATCTGCAGTGTTCATTTGATGGTTTTAACTAATCTGAGGATTTACTGCTAGTGGTTCTGATAAACTTTTACATGATTTCATTTTGACCATAATCTGACATCTGTACTTATGAAGTCTTAAGTGATTTGGGAAATACTTGCAGAAGGCTTAAGTATTGTGTCCTCTTTGAATTGATTCCTGCTTATTTATTACTCTCAATAAAATGAATGAAAAGCATATTCAGTAACTTGTTCTTCAGGTTTTAGATGTGCCATTGGAAAGGAACTAATTACTTTCCTTTACCTGTGGCTCATTCTGGGGGACTTAATAAGATGAACAGGAGGGGATTATCCAGTATGAATGACTGAATGCACACTGGTTCTAAGAGCTTGGTAACTGCAGACATGGCTTGCTAAAAGCCAGAGGTGCCATTAATTATAATCAGAGTGCCTTTTTCCAGTATGATTTCCTGACACAGAATGGCCAACAAAAAAGAAGTTTCAGTGCACAAGAAGATTTTTGATATACGATCTTAATTCAAATCAGATTAAAAACAACTTTTTATAAAAACTTCTGATGAAGCAGAAATTCCCCAGAGCCAGAAATTGTTGTGTGAATATGACATTCTTGTCAGTTTGCCTAAAAATAGCTTTTTGATTGATTTATGAGAGTAAAACATTGATTTATGAGAGCAGGGGGTTTTAGTGTTCTCCTGCCCACAGCAGATATGTTGGTGGGATGCCAAGACACTGACCCTGCTGCTCAGGGAATCGACAGCTCTGGGATAGGCACAAACCTGTTTCAACTCCATGGGAACTGTGCTGAGTCTGAGATGCTTTGAGTTAAGTATTTCAGGCTTACTGAGCTAGTGGTTCCAAGCAGAAGTTTTTCTCTTCACAAAGTGTCTGGAAGTCCTGAAGACACTTGCAGGTTTATAAAATGTCCTAGTATGTTCTGCAATCAACTGAAAGAGTGCAGTTTTTAGTAACTCTCGGTTGCATATCTCACCCCTGGGCTGAACTGATTACACTGCAGTCTAGCCTTCATTTTCAAGATTAAGTTTCAAAATGTGCCCCAAATGCTTCAAATACTTTCAAACACTTTTTTTTTTTTTTTTTTTTTTTTTTTCAGCTGAGCCTGCAAAGACACTGAAACAGCAGCTCCAAGCTACCCTTCTGATCTCTGCTGGAGGATTAACTGGAAAAGGTGGAAGTCCACCCAGTCACATGTTTAATGGACCACATCACCATCACAGCAGAGAATTTTCTGCAGTAATAGAAGATATCTGCAGAGCCAGAAGGTTCCTCAGCTCCCAGCTGTTGTTGTACTTCAACAGGGAGAAAAACCCAAGCCACCAACTACTGCCTCCCATGTGAAGTGTAAGCATGTACTGTACTCTGATGTACAACCTATCCAAGGTCTACAGCAGGGGAAACTACAAGATTCTTTTTACTACAGCCTGTGGCTAACTCTCTGCATCAGCAGAACATGGAGAACAGGGAGAATAGCACCCCAACTCTTTAAAATAGCAAACTTTGTCTTCTAGAACAATAACCTGGATAGGGAGGATCAGAGATGACAGCCAGAGGTGAGGAGGAAGCTCACTTCTTTTTCTTAGAAAAGACTTAGACTAGAAAACATCAGCACTGGTACTACTGCCAGCCAGGTTTTCAAACAAACAAACAAACAAACAAAAAACAACAACAACAAACATACTAAAAAACAACACAACTTCAGGTGGGATTCAGGTTGAAATTCAGACCCCTAGATTTAGGTTTCTGCCATGTCAGTACATGAACCAGGACCATGCAGCTGATAAAACATAGAAAACTAGTGCCATCTGATATACCTTACAGCCTCTGAAAAATCTGTGTGTGGGGTGGTGGTGAAGGGATGGAGCCTTTGGGACAACATTTGGAGACCCACTGGGATTTCCCATAGTCCCTAAAAACATGTTAGTTGACTAATAGTTTGCAGATGATTTCTACCCTGGCTGTTTAAGCAAGGGTGGTAGCCAACAGGGAGCTTGAGTTGTTTGCCTACGTTTGGTACTCTGGGATGAGCACCTGAGAGAGCTGAAAGGCAGGCATGACCCAGGACTGATGAGAGACACACACATCCTGGAACGTTTTCTGCAGATAAGCCAGGATGCCTCAGCACTGTCCAGATTGCCATTGGACATCTTCAAGTGAGCAACTAATTTAATCTTAGAAGCAATGACACTTCATGGAAGTACAGAGATCTGTTCACCTCACTAAATTTAAAGTCACATTTCTAAACTGAACAGCTCTCCAGATGCATTACCTCTATCTCCACTGTCTGCAGAGACTAAGGATCTTACTATAAAGGTGAATGCTCTTAGTTCACCTACATTTTAAGGTGTCTGGAGGTGGAATGTAATATGACACTTAATTTTTTATTTTTATTTTAAATATCTTGGCTATGTGTTAGATGCCAGTGACACTGTGGATACCGACAGGATTGTGGATCTCAGTTTACAAAAAAAAATAAAATCCCTGGAATTCCTACAGAAATTACACATAGTCCCAGATAGGGCTTCTGTATTCAAGCACACCCAATACCCCTGTTTTTACATATGAGTCCTGAATAAATGGCTCTTAAAGATTAGATGCAGCACTGCATCAGGCACCTATGGTGGATCTGAATGCCTGTTTGTATTTAGAACTTTAAGCACCTTTGTAATGTCTTCTGAGATGGATTCAAAAGGAATAGACAAACTATAAGACTGAGCTTCATTTGTCCCAAATTGTGTAAACCACAGATGTTTCATATTTAATAAAAAGGTACCACTTGATGTTGACTTCCTGTGGTCCTTTTTATTAAGTGTTACTTTCCAATGCACCCTATGAGAGAATAATAATAATCTCTGCCACACTTGCTGCACAGAACCCATTAAAACATCATCTGTCCTTGCCCTGTGAGGATGTGCCCCCTGAGAGGTGGTATGAACATTGATTTTCAGAAAACAAAGAAGAAAATTACTTGCCAAAGAGCAAATTTCAGAAGTCACATGCACCACTGTGGTACTTCAGAGAACACATTGCAAACTTTGATGATAATTGAACAATCTGACTGCTGGTTGTCAAACTGAACATTCAAATGGCTATTTGAATGCTCTCTGATTTCATAAAATTGTATCCAAAGGTGCCCTCCCTTATTTTTTGAGCTGAAACTTCAAAGTCATCTCAAAAAATTTACTCCACAGCACAGCAAATGTAACCTGTTGGTGACTGTGAGCTGGCTTGGGAGAATAATGAAAGTCTACATTTCTTCCTATAAACATTTTCTGAATAATTCTGGGATAATACTCCTCCTCCTCCTCCTCTTCCTCCTCCTCCTCCAGCTGCAAAGCACCTTGAGAGCTGCGGGTTCAGCTCCAGGATTTGCAAGTGTTCTTAGACTACTCTAAAAGAAGCAATGGGACCAGAGTTACAACAGAGATAGCACAAACATAGATACACCAACAAACAGTGAAAATGGTGCACTTTTGTAAAGTGGTTTTGCTCTGCTTCATTCCACAGCAACAACTACCACTAAAAACCTGGAAAAGTCCTATTGGTAGCAGAGGAAAGGAAGAAAATTAAAATAATTAAGGCTTTGATGATATAAGGTATTAAGTTCACCTTTAATGATATCCTTAATCCTTTTCCTTTTTAGTTAGAAGTTTTCTAAGAAAAGCTCTTGTGTTGACTGTATTTGAAAAGACTAATTCCTTACTTTCAAGGGCTAAAAATAGTTGAGAGAGTTTAGACCTCGTTGCTGCTGCTAAAACTGCTTCCTTTGGAGCCAAGCAAGATCAACACACGGCATAGAAGAGAAGAGCAGAGCCACAGCTTTTGTCTCCAGTGCTGCCTGGTGTTTGCAGGCTGCTGGAGGCAGCTGTGCTGTGGGCACTCCTCAGTCACCGCTGCAAAGACCCCAGAATGAGTTCTCAGTGAGCATCTTCCAGGACTTGGAGGCAAAAAGCACCACTTGACTGAGTTCAGTTTATGAGTCTGTTAATTAATTCAGATAAGGCTAATTATCACAGCACTACAGCACCATGGCCCTGCTCCTTGCAGGGCCAGTAAGAATTTATGAACCTCACAGTTCTGCCTCCACATTAAAGCCTGAGAATTTCTCCCTGTTCGGCAGAGACCAGGGTACCTTGGGCACCTTGGAGAGGCTGAGTTAGTGCTACAGGCAGGTACCCACACTGCTCACTGGCCAAGAGCTCATGCTTCTCCTAATCCAAAACCAGGCCAATCATTCCCACTGTGTGTTATATCCAGTTTGATAAAGACCTACATGGATTTTGTTGTTTCAGGTTGAAAGAGTTAACTGCTTTTCAGCTGATTCTGGCATCTCCATTTATAGGCAGTGACTTATGTTTGCCTGAGTTGTCAGACAGTGTGTCATTCCTGTATTAGTCATAATTTAGTAATATATTTCTGCATAATTTTAATGTATGTCAGATATGATTCATCTGGGATGCTATTTCTACTATCATGCAGAACTTACCCAACTGATATTCCAGGTTAATGCAGATCTTGGGAGAACCTTAGCATTGCAAACATATTTAAGCACCAGAAGAAAAATAAAAAACAAAAAGAGGAAGAAGTCAAACCAAGACTGTGAAGTTGAGGCTGTGGTTAAATAAGGACAAAAAATTAGTAAAAATGAGCAGGTCCTATGTGTGCCTCGCTCAAGAATTTTAGCTTGCAAGGTCAGTCATCTGCCATCCCACAATATTAGCCTGTAGATACTTTAACATAGAAAATCACTGCAACTCAGGACAGGCATCTAAGATAAATAAGAAAAATTACCTTCTTCAGACACCCTTTCTGTTTTTTCTAGAGTCTAAATAACCAGCTACTTTTCCAGAAGTCAACAGTTCAGCAGATAAGCCCCACTTAGGCTAACTCAAAATTGAAAGAGAAAAGATTCAGTTTAAATCCTTTTGCTATCTTATGCTTTCTTGAGTAATTAGAAGCTGTAAACAAATAACATACATGCTACTCAAACATCCTTTTCTTCTCCCACTGACTGGCATATCAGTTATGTGGAGCAGCCACCAAAGAAACTCTTACTGACCAAACCAGGCCTGAGTCCTCCAGAGGATCCACAAGGTGAAAAATCTCATGAAGTTCAACAAGTCCAAGGGCACTTGGATCAGGACAATCCCCAGAATCAGTACACACTGAGTTACAATTCCTGAAATTTTCTATTATTATTAAGGTTTTGCCTGTGTGCACTGCTTCAGGAATGAACTATCTGTGGGTATGGCCAGAGCATGTCCCAGTGATTACAGAGATACCTTTCTCTTTCTGCCAGTTAACTTCCTAATGCCACACATGGTGCTCCAGCAGGAGATGCTGAGAAGTTCCCATACCTAATATTCAGTAACTGAACATATAAGCACTGTGAACTTAAGCTCCCATTTTGACTCAGACAACGCAGAGATTTTGAGCCCTCAAGGTGAAACTTTATCAGTGAGGCATAATGTAATGTGTGAGGGCAAGAAGGCAGTCCCAAACACCCAAAAAGGTTGGTAGCAATGTTCTGTTTCAGTGGGAAGCTTTGGCAGGCAAATACATGTAGAAATGTCAACAGTTAAAACTCATTTCTTTCTTGGTCAATCATCAACGAAATCTCTTTAAAAATGGACTGTCTGTGACAGCTCTACTGAAAAATTGTACCATGACTAGACCCATTAATCACAGTGTGACTGTAACACCTTAAAATGAAATCAATCCAAAATAATTGAAGTCTTTCTAAAGACCTGACTCAGGTTCTTGCACTGATTCTGGTCATGTCCAGCTGAGATAAGATGAGGAATGATGACTTACTCAATTCATATACTTATTCTCTAAGACAGATGAAAAAAAAAAATAAGGTATGCATGCTTCATAGATATGCCAATTATCTATGCTTGAAAAACTTGCTTTTAAATGGAAGTCCTTAAGAATTGAACCATCAGCAATAAATAAAATATTGGTTTTACTTAATATAGATATAGATACAGAGCTATAGTTCAAACACCATGGGACTGGAAAGCACTTAGATCATCCATTCCCCATCACTCCCATCACTCCTTTTTCTTTATAGCTAATTTCTTGAAAAGTGGTCCCATGTCTGCTTAAAGTTAGATCTTTCCTTAACTAAAGAACTCCATGTCTTTCATTAGCTTTTCCTCATTCACGGGATTTCTAAATTATGCTTGCTATGCACTTCTCTCCAGTTATGCATATTTTACTGAAAATAAGTAATAAAGACTCCTCACAAGTTCACTCAGATGTTACAGGATCAAATAGGAACAGCCATTTCACCTCTCTCACAAAAAATAACTCTGTTTATCCATCCAAGGACACACCTTGTATGAGTTGCATCATTTCTCTCCAATATAGTCTTCACTCCTGACAATGAGTATTTAATAGTTATTCTTCAAGAAGTTTTCCAATAGCAGCCCATCCACCTAAGAGTTGTTGTGTACCTTCCTAGTTTGTCTTTAAAAACTGTAAATAAGATAGGTGTAAGAGCCTTTGTAACACAAAGTTACAAAGGGTTTGCTGCTGGGCTGCATTAGATTGGTTTGATATTTGTCTGACAAAGTATTTGCTAAAAGTTTTATCTTTTAGCTCTTTACACAAGGTTTACTTCATTTTATTTCAATATCTTTATAGAAATGAAAAGTACCTAAGTTTATAATTCCTTGTCTTGGGACAGTTGAGAGGGGGAGCTTTCCCTTTGAAAAAGACGGGCATTTTTGTTGTTGATTTTCTGGTCTTCTGGAAGCTTAACTCAACTCCAGCTTCTTCAGATTTTCAAAAGTACCTACCTGCAGGCTCGAAAGATAGTCTGTCACGCAGAAGATATAGGATAAATTATAGGATACATTTTTGGGTTATCTAGCTTGTGGCTTCAAGCTAGCTACCTGACTAAAATTAACCTTTTCAGTGAAGACTGTTGCAAAAAAAGACAATGAAAATTCTGACCTTTTTACTGTCATTTTATAATATTTTTCCATTTTTATTGAGCAGTAGTCAGATGCTTGACTTGCTCTTTTCCTTCTCAGCTAATTCACTTTCCCAAAATCTTTATTCATTGTTATGTTTTGCATTTTCCCCCTATATCTTATGGTCATCTATTCACATTTTGATACGCTGGTTTATTTGGAAGATAAGGAGGAAGGAGAGGAGGAAAGAGAGTTTTTTTCCTGAGCTTCTGGGCAGTAAAGCACCAATTATTTAGTCAATCTTCTTTTTTACACCATCTGCAGGCTGTGAGCTAAACTGCTGTGTGCTGATAGCCTTGTTATGATTTTGCTTGATACGTACAGAGTAGCTGATGTGGCCACTGCTGTACAACATAGACTGGATAATTTTGTTGGTTTTCCTTTCATCACTAGATAAAAATAGAGTTCTCCAGCACATTGTGCATGAAAAAAAACCTGCACTGGATTACCTGTGGGATAAAGCAACACACAGGTACAGCTAACAATGGATACAAGGGAGCAATTCAAACAAACAGCAAATGTGACTTCTGAAACAGGCAATGATGTACAACTGTAGGTCTCACCTTGGAAGTAACAATTAACTATGGAGACAATCTAGGCAGTGATTTAAGGCACCCATTATTCCACCATCACGTATGCATTCAAAAATGTTTTTCAACTAGAAAAGCATATTCTGTATGATAAAAACTGCCCACCAAAACCCAAACCCAATCAATTTAACTATCTAGAATATAAATACTGGTATCAGTACTAACTACCTATGGTATTATCTGGAGAATCCAGAGGTTTATGCTGACAGCAAGGAGATGAATGTTGCATGCATCATACAGGTTAATATGCTCTCTGATATTCTAGAACAGTTGCTCCAGAAGAGCTCAGTTCTATGGCTTATTTGCCAGCCAGGGCATCTCAAGTCATTCTAGATGCATGCCTATGTTCAGGAAACAAAGTCCCTCCTCTAAACCTCATCCTCCTTTGAATTTCTGGAAAAAAAAATTAAAGGCTGGATGATGAAATTGGAATTGTGAAAGACATTATTTAAATCTTAAAACATGTGAAAGTAAAAATTATGTTTGAAGAAGAACTGCTCTTTAACTATTTTAAAATTCATCCAGAAATCCTTATATTGCAGCCAACACAAGAATCAGGTCCCCACAGGATTCACAGGACTGCTGTGCTCTCCCACAAGGAGAACAAAAACCATTTTTGGAGTGTCTGGTGAGAGCATAAAAGGCTGCTCATCTTTGCATTTATTTCATATTCACATTTAGGGCTATGCAGCAGGCAGATATTTTAAACTCAATCTATACTTGAGAGTGGTTTTGTTTTGTCAGTTTATGGACAACATGTCTTTGGGATTGATGAGGTTCCAAAGCTGTATGCTAGACAAGACTGAAGATAATGAATGAAGAGGCCTCTGAGGGTAAAAGAGGGATGACAAGTGATATAAAGATGTGGTGTCCCTCAGGTATGCACTCCCTGGTTGTCAGCTGCTTTCCAAAAGCAATTATGAAAACAACTAAGGCCTGAGGGAGACTCCTGTGAAGTCAGTTGTACTCAGTACATCCGTCCCATTCAACTCTGCTCTCTGGGGATGCATTTTACTCTAACAGGGCAATACATTTATATTCTTTCTCATATTTATGGAAGGATGGATATGTGGATAGTGTTAGCAGGCACAGCTTCTCTGCCTGTGTCTGCCCCAAGCTAGCCAGACACAAGTTAGCTTTGACACAGAGGTCATAGGGTGTTATGCAGGATCTATGTCACCAAGACTGATTGTCTCAGGCCAAAATCTGTACACACCAATTCTAGACTCAATCTGTCTCCTTCCTAGATAGCTCAGACTGTTATAAGTTCAGGCTACAGAGAGTTTTAGGTATTCCCACTGTGTGTAGAGACTAAGTAGGGTAATCCCTCATTACCTCATTATGCTCCGTCTCAGCTTCATGACTAACCACAGGTAACCAGCCTCATGCATTTGTACACAGCACACCCCACAGGCTCCTGGAATCCCACTCTGCAAGGACGGGTTCCTAATATTCTTCACATTGCCTGAACAGCAAAGGTGCAGCCCTCACATGAATGAATAGAAGCAATATTATTCCTATTCAAGACAATCCCACTAAATTCTGTTGATAGCATGCCCCCATGTCCACCACTTTTAAATGAAGAGGCAAATAGATGGAAAAGGAGCTTCCATTTTGGTGCCTGCTTCTGGTATCTTTGTTTCCACATTCATCACTGACACACAATAGTTGCCAAGTTAAACAATTGTTGCTTCCCTTTGTTCATTTGAGCATAAAGACACAGTTCTGTGATCTTATACAGCTATTTAATTATTTTGAACAAACACAATAAGAGTGAAAGTAGCTGAAAAATAGTCAATCAAAGCATACAATCTTCACTCTCTTCATTGCTTAATTAGTAGTGTGTTAGGGCAGGGCATAATAGTTATACAAGTTTCAGGCTTCTTGTGGTCTCAGAAATGTCCTTTTCTTTACAGAATCATGGGATGGGGCAGGTTGGAAGGGAGCACAGTGGAACATCTGGTCCAACCTCCTACTCACCCAGGAATCCCCTAGAGCACATGGACACGATTGTGTCAAGACAGTTCTTGAGGATCTCCAGTGAGGAATACTCCACAACCTTTCTGGACAATCTGTTCCAGTGCTCGGTCACCCCCACAGTGAAAAAGAAGTTCTTCCTCATACTCAGGTGGAACTTCCTGGGCATCAGTTTCTGCCCCTTCCCTGTGTCCTGGTGATTGGCACCACCAGGAAGAACCTGGCTCCCTCCTCTTGGTACTTCCCCCTTAGTTAGACTTGTATACATTAACAAGGTCATCTCTCAGCCATCTCTTCTCAAGGCTGAACAGGCCCAACTCCCTCACCTTTCCTCACAAGATGCCAAATCCAATTACCATCTTCATTGTTCTCCATTGGACCCACTCCATTACTCTTTTCTTTACAGTACTATTATGTGCACATAATTAAAGTTATCAAGTTGCATCACAATTGATACAGGAAAATAGAGTATGAGAGGGTTGAGATTTCTTAGAGTGGGGTTCAGTCATTTGTAAGGAACATCTTCCAGCACCCAGTGACTTGCCAGCTACGTTCCCCTGACATCTGTACCTGCACCACCTACAGAATATGCACTCTCCTGCTTTATCATGCTGAGACAGACTTGATCAGACTGATCTCAAGTGGAAACAGGCAGAAATGGGAAAAAACGCCTGTCATATGAGTATTTACAAACTCTGCAAAGATACACATAAACACTTATATATGTGAATTACCCACACTAGTCAAATACTGGTGACTGAAAGGTCAATCTGTACATGATGAATCTCCTGTGAGACAGGTCAGAATACGTGACCTGGGAATCCACTATGCTTAAATTTGGAAAAAAATCTCATTCTCTCATAGTACCCTCTGGGTATTAGAGGGTTAGTACCCTCTGCTGACCTTCTTTACTGCCATGAATTAAAAGTCACCACCCTGGTTTTCCTTTTCACATAAGACAATTATTAAACTGCCAGATATAAAATTATAAAACACACAAAATCTTCCCAGGTGAAACATCCAAGCAAGCTATTGTCTTTGAGAAATGTATTTTGTAGGTTCACATTACTTAAGTATATTTTTGGTCTTTTTTAAGAAAAACATATCTGGAAGGACATAAAAATCTGTTCAGCTCAAGGTTGACTAAACTGCGCCACAAGTCTACAGGTTTACAAATATGTCTTTTTCTACCTAAAGTTACTATTGATGAAAGAATATATTGGACTTGAGTCTAAAATTAAGCCCCTCCTATTTCTATTTCTGGTATATGACTTCAGCATTCTAGGATTTATGAAGCAACAAATGTTTGGGTTTTGGGGGTTTTTTGGTCGTTTGTTTGGTTGATTTAGTTGGGGTTTTTTTGCTGATACACATCCAAGGAATAATTCTTCAGTGCAAGACAACAAATAAAAACATGTTATCTTTCAAAGTTGTTTCAATTTAAGTTTTTAATATTCTTATTTTTCAATGACTAAAGTTGAATATAGTTCCAGGAGTTGGTTTCCTACAGTGTTTTCTTTACTCCCATGTGAACAAGAGAAATCATCACCTGAAGAAATTTTCAAGACTCTTGTTTCTAGGCAGTAGGACTTGAATTTTATATGGGTTGAGTTAACATGTAAATGCAATGATTACATTTATAGCCATGTCTTCCATATAGTCAGTTCTGCTAATATACTGATAGATTTGCTGCTCATGTGTTTAGTATGTTATTTGCTAGATGGCCAACTGTAGCCCTGGGTGAAGGAAGTTTAGTCAAATACTGAAAATGGCATTTTTAAATGGACTATGTGAAGATTTTTGTTTTGTTTGAGAAGGTTCTTTACCTCTATAAGCATTCTTAAACTGGGGAAGAAATAAAAAATCTTGTATGTTAAGTTTTGTTCTAGACTGTGTATAATTGTTTTTTGTTTTTTTTCTTAAATGCTGGAAAAACAAAAGTACGTATCTATAAATTTTTAAAAGTTTCAAGATACTTCTAGGCACCCAGTATGAAAGAAATAAACTGATTCTGATGTACATATTCAAAAAGACGTTCCTTGCACAATTATCTAAATAGAGATTCTTTGAGGTAGATAAAGTTGGTTGTTAAAAATAGAGGTATTCAAGTTTGGACGAATTAAGCCTCTACTCATTATGGAAAAGTAGATTTGAACTCTTGGGAAAGATCCTAGGCCAAACCTGGCAAAAACTTTCAGTGCATAATTAATGTTCATCCTTGCTACCACATGTGTATAACTGAGATCAAAGTTTCATTCGTGTACAAGTCAATCCAAAGCCCTTTCTTTCCTTCCCTCAACAAAGAACCAGGGTTATTCTGGAATTAGGGATGAGCAATAGGGTAGAAAGTAGTGACTCATGTGCACTCTCAGTAATCATGCTGGAGCACTTGACCTATACAGCTAAACCAAACCATACAATTCAACCTAACAAGGTTTAAGTTCAAGCATAATTTTCCTGAGCTCTTAATATGAAAAATATCTATCAATTACAGAATGAGTCATCCCAAAGGAGAGAGAATTGCAGAAATATAAGTAATTAACTACAATGTACTTTGCAGAGGAAGATATACGTAGAAAAGCCTTTCATGGCAACTTTAAGGACAGTAGGGATGTAGTGAGCTAGCACTTGAATAGAGTCCAGTAAGAATTAAATTTTTAGTCCTGGAAACAGTTATGTCCACAGCCAGCTGCAAGCATAAAATACAAGCCTGTGGAAGGCAGTGTACATGTACAATTGGATTAAAGCCCCTGTATGTGCTTCCACATGACCATAGGCAGAAAAAGTCAGTTTTCTTCTGAGTTTGTATGTCTGAGAGTTCAAATCCATGATTCACTTTCCATCTTTGGCAACAATTTACCTGTGACCTTTCTTCCTCTCTGTGAAATCTGAAAAATCAGAGCAATGAAACCTCCCTAATACATTGCATTGCTGTGATTAAACAAATGAAGACTGTAAAGTAGCTACATAAAACAGTAAATATTAAAATGCATTTTAAACGCAGCTGAGACTAAACTACTAATCACAAAATGGCTGAATTCTAGGCTGAATCCTACATTTCCCTTCTGATGACATAGTAGCCATCAAAACTGGATTTAGGTTTGCTACATGATATAATTAGAGAATAGCTTTAATAACATATGTAGTCTATTTTTGCAAATTAAGTCTCGTCTCAAAATACAGCTACAGAGAATTTCAGATAGAACTCCTATTTTTATTTATTTCTGATCCTGCAGAACTTTTATTGACCCTTTCCCTATGCTATTTCACTGTAACTATAGAAGCCCAGTTGTCTGGGCTTCTGACCCACTTCTGTTTACTTCAGTACCAACTAAAAGCAGCAGCTAACTAATCTACGCCACGGGATACACTACACTGTGTGTGACTGCATCTTGCACAGCTTTGCAGTGCCAGGACATTCAGCACGTCCCAGCTCACTCACCTTTCCACAGAGCTGTAATCCCTTGTGTGGCTGCTGGAATTTACAGAGCTTGCAAACTGTTCCTGGTGGATCTCCACCTTTGTGCTGCTCTGGCCTTTTCCTCTGTGCCCCAATGGCATGTGAGAAGGAGGCGCAGGAAATCGGGCCCTGTAATGTTGTCTTAGACTGCCTGCTGGAAGACTTCATCCCACCAGGACAGTGTAGACTACACAGGGTAGATTTAAGGAAATTACACAACATTCCTGGTCATGCTAATGTTTACAGCACTTTTTTTTTTTTTTTATTTTTTTCAAACCTCCCTAATATTGCACCAATCTGCTGTGCAGCTCTGGTCATAAGTCAGTTATAACAGCCTCAATATCTTCTCTCTGGCCAAACAACTGTGCAAACCATGAGAGATTTGCCATAAAAATGCTAGATTTGTTTGGTTTGGTTCAGTTCAGCTCAGTTCATTTTCTCTTTTGTGTAGAAATGAAAATATGAAGAAAAAGACATAGAGCTTGGTGAGAAATCTGAGCAAATTTTTAACAAAATTAAGCTTCATTAGAGTAACAAAAAAACCCAAACCAAAAGCTTTACAGGGTACTTATTCTGGTGGGAAATTACTACAGTGTATAAAAAATTCATCTGCAAAGAATTTTGCATGGCTTTTTGGATATCAAAATGCTTTTTTTTTTTCTTGGGTTTTTTTTTAGTGGCTTGTTTGTTTGTTTTTTCTTTAGACTACTAGTAAGAGACTTTTCTGTGGTCATTACTTGATTTCCAATATACTGGTGACCCATGCAGATTCTTAGCCATTTATGAATGCATAATACTGAACATTTTAAAAAGTTCATTAATCTTCACTCCCAGGTAATTCATGTCAAAGAGCAGAATACTTTTTTATGTCCGTAATTAATGTAATTATAAATAGGGGAAATAAGGGGGAAAAAAAAAAAGCAGCAAGGAAAGCAAATTAATTCTGCAGAGGTCTAGTTAACCTTTTATTGCTTGCTCAGGAGTATGTGAAGCCTCCTTCAAGAGGTCATGAACACAAAAAATGATGAAAGGATAGCAGGGCTTGACACACTTCCAAGGAAGATGATGCTGTCCAAAACAGTTTGCTAAGCAGAGAAACAAGATAAATGCTTCAGCTTTGAAGGAATGTAGAAAGCAGAGAGACAGGCAATCCTTTGCTACATTCCAAATCCATCTTCTTTCAGCAGTGAATCTGATTTTAGAACTGGTGAACGTACTGTATCAGACTGTCCTTGCTATCTTACTGGAGCTGGCCCAGCAAATTATAAAGGGTGGCCCTAGCACATAAAGCAAAGGGTCTCAGGGATTATTCTGAAAAAGCATAGAGGTAAACACAGCCCTGATATGACTTTCCCTTAGCTAATATTGTATGGAGGAGATATCTGAGTAACAAAAGGCAAGGGTATAAAATGCACACACAGCAGGTGATTGGTTTTAAAGAACTGACATCCTGTTGCTGCAGCTAGATGGTCTTTTAGGACTAGTCTAGTCTAACTCTGTTATCTAAATCTTAAAAAGATTTAACTAGATCCCTTGTCTAAACACAAATTCTGCACCCTCTTAAGGCTGTAATGATCTGGTGAGGAAATCTTTATGTAGCATCAATCATCAATTGACTTTTAAACTGGAGTGCTTGGCTGAAGAAAGGTGCTGATTATAAATAGAAATAGAGTTGACTGCAGAGTCCTGAATGTCTTTCCTAAAAATAATTGTCCTGGAAGATGTAGTTTCTGAACCTATTGTGTCATACCCTTGTCTAGTCATCATTCATCACACAAGAAGAGATCAGAAGGACACTGCAGGGAGCAAAGATACATGTGTGCTTTGAGAATTGCATGTATTAACTGAGAGAAGGGTATGTTTGCAGTGGCTTGGTCCTCCAGAGTTTGTACACACTGACACTGTGACTTTGCCTCTTTCACTCTTTGCCAAACTGTTTGCACCTCAAGCTCTTTTGTTGAAAAAGTGTCTTTTGGGAATTTCTCTAAATAATCTGTGAAAAGACAAAGTCCCCTTTTCCTCAGTGACACCTATCAGGTAAGGTAGTGCAAAATAACTTAGAAGCAGTGAAAGCTTTAGTACTTGGCACATTTAAGTGAATCTATAAATCACAGCAGTAGATCTGAAATAATGAACAATGTTACTGCGACACAAAAATGAATTAGAAAGTATAATAGGAAATTTTATTTTTTTTTTTGCTAAAGTTTATGATTTTCTGCTCAGAACACTAGTCACCACTGATTTTAAGTACAACTTAAAAAAAATTTTCATCAATCCATTTGACAGAGGTAGATTTTTCTCATGGGAAAATTCCACTCTGCAGTATTGCCAAGACAAAGAGCTCAAAAGTAACAAAAGGGGTTTAAAAATCCTAAGTCCTTTAAAAAATAGCTTGCTACATTGAAATTTCACTCCCTAAAACTTTTGTGTCGCATTTAGGTCATGATTTGAGGTTAGTTTTAAAGGCTGATCATTTCATTCAGCCCTGGAATTTCACCAGACATATCTGAAGTTTTGCCTCTGTGAGACTAAGATAAATGTCCTAGCTGTAGAGAAAGAAAAATGTATTCAGATACATGCTTGTATCAAAATCTCTATACAACTCATTCCTAAGGAACCTGGACTGGAAATATCAAAGCACCCTGGTGGCACTGCCACATTCCACTGTCGTGAGCACACACAGAGAACAGAAAAAAAAGTACAGCTTAGGTCATATGACTTGCATTCTGATTAATAATTATTAATTATACCTTCATTATAATTATTTTGCAATAAAAATTGTTATATTGATCAATAACTTTAGCATTTTATGAATTTTAATGGCAAAATCAATTAAATACTGACTGCAAATGAAAATTCATCAAGTATCTAAACCCATCTAAATTAACCAACAAAGAGTATAACACAAAAAAAAAGCAAAGGGAAAGGTAGGAACTAATTCTGAGATAAGCAGTCCACCAGAATAATTTTCCCTCTATAAATGATGCTATTGTTCCAAGCTGCATTTTGTAGAAAAAGCTCAATCATTTTGCTAAAGCAGATTTATTGTTGACATTGATTTATTTGTTGACATTGGTCAACTTTCTCCGAGATAAACTGGTTATAAGGAAACTGATTGCATTCTTTCTAAAGGTAGTACAAACATTTGCCTTCCCCGAAAGAAGTATTCAATCCAATTCCAGAAGTCAAAATTGGCCTAGAGTATTTGGTGAGATCAGCAATGATCCTGAAAATTGGAAAAGAAACCCCTTAAAAATGGTCTGAAATGTAACAGGGTCAATTCCAAAGTGCTCCACCTAGGCTGAAATCTGGATGAGCAACTAGTGGGTAAGGGGCAGCTCTGCAAAGGACATCCTGGTGAGGATGGGGACCCCAGTATGGGTAGTAGCAGTCAATAACAACTCAGTGTTATATGACTTAATCAAATGTTAAGTCATCACGAGCTGAACAGATCTAGCCCTGTTTTAAATTATCAATAAAGGTGCCCCCACTGCTGTACACAAGTCAGCCTTCCTGATTTCTGTTTTACATGAACACCTATTTCAGCTACTGTCCAAACTGTATAATGTCCTTACAGCATATGTTCAGTGCCCTGCAGCCTACATCACACATTCCACATTTGTCTAGTGAAACTTCTGAAGGGCAGACACCTGGGTGCCGCTGCAGAACATTCACTGGGGTCTCCTCCTCTGGATGTATAACACTATATCACAGATCTTATTTAGAGAATGAAAACATGTCATTTTATTCTCCTGTTTCAAGGAAAATTTTCTTTGGGAATTAGAGTCAATCAAAAGAGGAGAGGGTAGCAATCAAGGGAGGCGATTCTCCCCCCTCCATTCTCATGAGACCCCACCTGAAATACTGTGGGTCTGTTAGAGCAGGTTCAGAGGAGGACCAGGAAGATGGTCAGAGGGTGGGAATGCCTCTCCTACAAAGACAGGCTGAGAGAGCTGGGGTTGTTCAGCTTGGAGACTGCAAGGAGACCTCATTGCAGGTACCTTGAGATGTCAGAAAAAAAAAGGAGGAGAGGGACTTTTTAGACAGGCAGATAGTGACAATACAAGGGGCAATAGTTTTAAACTGAAAGAGCTACGTTTAGTTTAGCTATTAGGAAGAAATTCTTTACTGAGAGGGTGGCGAAGAACTGGAACAGGTTGCTCAGAGAAGTTGGGGATATTTCCTTCCTGGAATTTTTCAAGGCCAGGTTGGACAGGACCCTGATCAAGCTGGTCTAGAGAATGGATCCTTGCCCATGACAGGAGAGTGAACTAGATGGTCTTTAAGGTCCCTTCCTACCCATGCCATTCTATGACTATATGATCATAAGAAAAATACTGCAGAATAAATTTCAGCTGGTTCTTTGCCTTGGAGTCTCTGTGCCCAATTCTTTGTTGTCAAAAACATATTTTCCTACTTCAGAAGAAATTTTTCTTTGCTGTTTCCATGTGAAATATAAAACTGATGACTAAAATTGACTTCAGGCCCATTCCTGAAAACACTACAATGAAAGCTAGATATTTATAAATGCATAAACAAGTTAAAACCCCCAAATGTTATTTTTGCAGTCTCAGATGCAAGAATATATAATATAATTCATCTTTCTCTATGTAAAGGACTTCAGAATTCAGATTTTGGAGCCTTTATTGTAGACAAGTGCTCTTTCCAAAGAAGTCCTTTATTCTTTTCTCTTATCATCTTGCATAAGAGCTGCAGCTATACAGTTATATCTGAATTATTTTTTTTTCCAAGCATAGGAATAGCAGAAAGTCTTAATATGCATCCTCCAGATAAGTGTTCTTTGCTCTTCTTTTCAGCTCCTCCTTCTACTGCTGAGCAAGAGCTATGAATTGTTTTACCTTATCTCCTCATTTCCTATGGTTCACATTATCAAGCCTTTGCATGTTCCAGTTGAATACTTGCAGTTATTTCTGTGGTATCTTGTGAAGGAAAAATATACTTCATTATGCATTAGTTACTTACCAAACAAGGCCTTTGTATTATATAAAAACAAGCAGCACTGCTTTTCTCAGTAATCATTCTATTTTGGGCTTTTAATTATTCTCTTCCAAATTTCCCTTAATATTTTCAGATATTTCTAATTAAGGAGGTGACTTTTTTTTCCCAGCTGTGCATAAATGTTGTCATGGCCAAATACAGAATAGTAAGGAAATGTTGTTTGCTTCAGGTGATAATGCAGGGAGAATAAAAAAAATATTGTCTTCAGTAGGACCGTGCAAGTAATTAATTTTTCTATTTAATGGTCGAACTGAAGAGGAATGAAAAAGGCACTCAGAATATTTAAAACTTCCTATTTTTCACTTGACATAAAATGAAATATTTCATTAATTACTGATAATACTGAATCATTTAGCTTTACAAAACAGTGAGAAAATGATACCAGGCAACACAGCTTGTTCGCATGGTGCCAAAGCCTGGAAAAATATTAATGCCTAGAAAGATTGCTGCCTGAATAATGCCATTTGCCTGTTTTGAGGTAAACAATTATTCTTTGGAGAGAATCCCTCCCAGATGAAGCAGGCAGCCCTCATGGCATGTACTGCAGGACAACCAGAGATCACAACAAGAGCTGGAAGTTGCAGCCAACTCAGGAGGAGTCAGGGACCTTGGATGAGAGATCTTGGGAGAATCAGCAAAGCCAAGTGCAGCAGCAAGGAGTGGTAACAAAGGCAGGCAGATGGAGAACATAGCAGCTGTTTGGGAGAACACAGAGAAAGCCAGCTGAGTAAGAACTAGGTGAGGAGTTCTGAAAGCACAAATGTACAAATTATTACTCATTCTACATCTAAGAAATCAGACAAGTATTCTGTGGCAAAAGCTAGGACAGAGCCATCTTCCTATAGCAAATGTCATGGGTGAGCAGCATGCAGTGTGGTGGGGTAAATAGTGAGTCTTTGATGGTATAAAGCAGAGATCCCCAATCTCCATAGGCTACAGGACAGAATTGCAGAGGAATAAACGCCCTGCAGACAGCAACATCAGCTACTTTCTCTGGTGCTATAAAGAAGACATGTTTTCTTCTGGCTGTACACTTAGGGTGTCAGCAGAGTGTGTCTTCTCAATGACAGGAATGCCAGTGTCATTGTTTCTCTTCTAATGTCTTGCTCTCACTCAGACTTTGAGGGCACTGCTCTAGCAGACCTCCTCCAGAAAAAGCAGACTCCACAAAGTCTCCTGGTACACTGCAGCAGGCAAAATGGACATGCCAGTGCAGTGACTGTGGTGCTCTTGATCCACATGCAATTGATGTGAGTGTCTAAAGAAGATCAAAGCCACAGCTCTATCTCATGTTCCTCCTCTCAGTCTTTCATCTCTTTACGTTCACTTGGCAGAGGCAGCTTCAGTAGTTAATTTTAGAGTATCAATGGTTTATTTTGAAAAGGATGTTAAACCTGCCCTTTTGCATGCTGCTGGCTGGATTAGTGATAAACAGGGTCAGAAAAAACACAGGAATGCACCCTGGGACTTTTCAGAGAGCAGCGTGGAGTTGAGAGTGTTGTGGTTGCTAGGGAAAAGATGTTCAAAGAGCCCTTGTTCCAGGTAGAACAATGGGTTCTTTAAGCCCACCAATTATACCTATTATCTCCAGCTTCCACAAAATGTGTGTTTATCCAGAGGAAATTTAATTTCTTCTTATCTATCAGCATAAATAGCTGCAAATGTGTACAACAGGATTTGGAAATGTCCAACAGCTTCTCTGTGTCCTGCACAGTGACCTCGGACCTGGTAGACATGGGGTAGGAGGAAGAAACACAGTGTTGCTGGAGCTCTGCTTGTGCTGAGTAAATTTTTATATTTCTTAGTACATTTGAATGGATGGATTTCGTGAAATACTAAAAACAAAGATATGGAAGTAGTTTGTACCCCCAGTACCCACTGATCCTTTATTTCTGACTCCAGGAGGTCCAGAGCACTACAGACTAAATTAATCAGGAAGCTAGGGAGGGGGTGTGTATTTAAATTAACAAATTAATGGGTTCCCTACCCATGTTAATCTTTTAATTCACCCTAAAAGGGAAACTTCTAATAATTACTATATTTTTCTGTGCATATACAGTACCACAATCACATGATAACCATATAGTTTGATTATCTGAAAATATAAATTTTATTTAAAAAGTGAATCAATTACTAGGGGAGAAGTACAAAAATAACACATGTAACTTTTAATTAAAATGTATCACTTGCCTCATGGGGAAAGAAACAGCTACCACTGACTTCAACATGCGAACAAATTTTCCCAGCCTTTTTTTTTTTCCCCTTGTTTTAGTAGGAAAAATAAATGTTGGAATTATCACTGCTGAGATGGATGTGATTTTCAATCAATATAGAGCTGTGGTTGTCCCTTTATTGCTATGGCTTTGTTTTGAGTTGATGAAAAGACAAAGCTTTTGGATCACTGCATCTGCTTGCTTCATAAAGCCACCTGGCTTTTCCAAAGCAAGTCAGATGGCTCTGCTTGTCAGGTCACAGGTAGACAGGAGGGCAGAAAAATTTTTTGAGGAAGGTACTGGATTAATCTGACCACATTAAAGCAATTATATGGGAACTAGTGATGACCATTTTCTCCTAGTCAAGGGAAAAAATAGTGCTGCTGAACTCTTCCTGGAGTTACCTAAAATAGTAGCTTAATCAGGCATTAAAATTGCCTGTTCCTCTTCATCACTTGGAAGGGGAATAAATATTTGAGCAATTAGTTCAGGAGACACCTGTCTAGTGTCAAAGCACAAGAATTTCCATGATCCTTGATACTTACACCTAACCATGAGAAATCTTATTTTCTCTTTTCGAGAACAAAGCTTAGCCCTGTGTTAAAAAGTTCAGACCAATATTTTGACATGGCTGGTCTGTACAGAGGTGTTTGCTATTGGCAGGTAAAGGGATCAGATAGAGTCATTGAGGAATATGACAGAAAGACTGAGGGCATTTCCTTTAAAAAGAAGAGGTGAAAACTCAGGACTCCAGTCCTGCTGAAGAAATTTCTTGATTTAAGATCCTCTCAAATTAGGATAAAAGTGAAGTACAACTTTATTGTTTCTTTCAGCAGTCTGAATCTTGGTGTAAGCAGAGACAATTTTTTCATTATTCAGGAGTGACTGCTGCAATGGAAAGAAAATGCTGAAACTCTCATCCCTTCTAGTGGTCTCCCTCAGTGCCAGCCTAGTACCCAAGATCTAGAGTTCTATACAGAACAGGCAAATAATAGGTAGTTTTCACATAAGACAATAAAAAGTAAAGACCCTTGTTTCCTTGTGTACCAAATTAATAGTTTCCAATCATGACTTTGAACTTAGGTAGTTGTCATTATCTGCTGAATGAAATCATTCAGGTCAGAGCCCCAGTTTTTTTTTCTCTCAAACAAAAATTTGTTCTTTGAACTCGAGCAAATTTATTGGAAAACATTTATATGGAAGATATATACTGTGAACATCCCCAGGATTTGCCAAAATCTAAACCATTCCATCTTTTTAATCTAAGAGAAAGGGAAACCACACAGAACACATACGGATTAACCACAGCAGGAGCTGTGTGGGGTCAGACTGAAGTTCTGTCTAGTACAGTTCCAAGGATTTTGTGAAGAGCAGAATGAAAGAACAATATATTTTTTATATATTTAGGAAATGCAGAGGTATTTTTCAAGAATAAGCTCACCGTCTGTAGTTATTTGTAGCTGAATCAGAACTAGTCACAATGGACTCTCACAGCTAAAGTTTTTCAATTGATCTTTGAATCCACCTCGAGTTTAGAACCCACTGCTCTGAGGCCAGGAAGTCATGGAATCAGAGAAAAATTTGGTTTAGAGCAAACCTTCCAACGCCATCTAGTACAACCCCTCTGCAATGAACAAGGACATCCTTCACTAGACCAGGTTGCTCAGAGCCCTGTCCAGTCTGACCTTGACGTTTCCAGGGATGGGGCATCTACCACCTTTCTGGGAAACGAAATCAACCTCTTTTAGTTTAAAATCATTGGCCCTTACCCTATACCAAGAGTTCTTCAGCACTTTAAGAATTATCATCAGATAAAAATATGACAGATGTGTCTTTTTTGCTGGTTTTGATTTTAAGTGTTTGCCCTCAATATACCCCTGAAAGCTGAGTTAGGAAGACACTATCTAGAAAGAAGAAGGACCTTTATTCTACCATGAATAAACTTTCTGCTAACAGCAAATTCCCCCAAAATTAACTTGGTTTGTTTACTTTCAGGAATTTTTAAGCAACCCTGCCACCTTGTTTAAGTACCGAGAAATAATTTATCTTTTCAATATCCCTCAATCTCAACAAAAGCATGTCTTTTTTCAGATACTTGCCATTGTGATCACAAGGCCAATTATTTCATTTGATATTTGCAGTTTAAGGAACAGCACACACATCCCAGTTGTGTGCAGCTTTGAGAACTTGACAAAATAAATGCATTTTACATTTCTTGCTCCTTAGGTTTAATTACCTTTCATCTGCTGACATAATTCCATTCCTCAAATCCATGGAAGTTTGTCTCTTGCATTAGAAACATCAAAACAAGCTCTGTCAGAGCTCCACAATCTTCACTTTACAAACTACAGTTTGAAGTATTTCTTCAGAATACAATTCTACCTACGCATAACTGAGTGAATAAATCATTTACTTTTGCAAGATTCAGCACCCTTAATTACACCACACACACAAAATTAATTCAACCCACAGGATATTTTTCCCTACTATGTGTGTTGCATGTGCGCTCCTTTGGTTGCATTTTGGAAGTTTCAAAGCCCTCATGAAAAACCCTGATTTCATTGAAATCAATGACAAAAATCTTCTTTATCAACAGAATCATAATTATGCCTTCTATTTTTATTATGTTCATATACAATTAATTCATTGAATCTTATGGAAATTACACTTAAGTTCTAATTATAAGCCAAAAGTTTTGTTAGTGGTCTAACTTTGACCAAGAAAAGAAAAGGGTTCAAATTGCAAAAATCCCCACATACCCACTTTATCAATCTCTAAATTTGTTCAGTCTTTACCTGTTCCATATTCCTTGCTTACCCACTGACATCTTCAATAATTTCCTTCCTCTCAGGTACACATCATACTGATTGTCATATGGTCATTCAATTAGGAAGAGGAAAACCTCTACACATCCTTGACCAGAATGATTCTGATTTCAACTGCTGTGGCTGCCACAAACCATTCAGAGCAAACTGCACAGCAGGGAGAGAGAAGGAAATGACAGAAAAATATTATCAAGTAATAAAAAGTAAATTCATGAGTCATACGTTACTTGCTGAAAGGAACATAAAGAAGAAAATTGTGGTTTTACCATTGACTGAATGAGAATATGACCAAAAGTATAAAATTTTTTGCTCTGACTTATAGGATTGAATCTAGTTATGAGAAGCTTCTAACAAGAAATGGAACTTGTATGATTTTTAGAAAAGTCAAAATGAATTTTCTTCTAAACTTCCTGTACTTAGGCAGTAAATTAACACAGTCCTAAAACTGCAAAACTGAGGCTTCTGTAAAATGTGACTCTATACAATTGACATCACTTGCCTAAATTGATCAGATTCACATGCTGGTGCTCTGAGATGTGAGAGGTCTCTGCACATTAATCGTGAGAACCATCAGATAGAGAAAGCATGTTTAATTCCCATGGCCCAGGTGTCCTGCAGGTGTGTTTATCTGTATACAACAGATATAAAGGCTCATTCAGGTCTCAGTCTTAAAACTTTCTTCTTCCCTTCCTCCTGAAACTTTGTAACCCTGGTCAGGCACCCTGGCATACAATTCTTTCATGTACCAAAAGTACTCAGAGGAGCAGCACACAAACCTAATACATTGAACTGTGAGGTAGATCAGCTACAAGCTCTCTAACCTTCTGCAGGCAGGAGTAATTTGGGATTATCATTCAGTTGGTAGGATTAAGGTACATAATTGCAATGCCAATCTCCTTGTGCCATCATCTACCAAATATAAAACAGAAAGGCTTGACTATTTCTACCAGATTCACATCATCAAGACAGATATGCAAGAATTTTCATTTTTGTTATTGAGATAATTTTTTTCTGAAGCTCTGTCAATCCTTTGTGGTTTTTGTACAATGGAAAAAGCCATTTTTGTCTACAGATTCATGCTACCCTTAAGTTATTCCCACAGGGCTTCACGTGCACCCACCTGCAGACAAAGGCTCTCAGGAGGCAGCTGGTCTCCACCTGTCATACAGCTCTTGGTGTACAGAGCAGATAGGAAGGGTGGTGGGTAGTTGCTGGCATTTCAGATAGGAATGATCTCATTTAACTCTGGGCAGCTGTACTACATGTATCTCCAACTCAGTTATTCACCTGAAGTTCCAATAAAGCCAGTGGGAAAAAATATCCATGATTCAGAAAACATACTTTAGACATCTGCCTTCAGATGAGATGATTGTCATTCCAAAAAGGATGTTTCTCTCTAGCAGTTACATAGTGAGTTTAGACAAGAAGTCCAGATGTAGGAATCTATGTTGCATGCCCTGACAGTCAGGTGATTTTACTTTTCTTCTTCATCCAACGACAGAAGACACTTTTTTCACAGAGAAGGATAGTGAGAAACAATCTGAATCAAAACTGATTCCTTTCTAAACATTCTGGAAAGGCTTCAGCCTAGGAAATCTCACCTACCAAACTGTGCAGAAATGGAAGCTGCTGAAAGAACGTCATAACACTGATATTAGGTTGGAAAGGACATTGGGATGCCAACTAGTTTAAAATCCTTCCAAAGCACAGTTAATTATGAGATCAGACCAGGTTGCTAAGGACTTTGCACAGCTGGGTCTTCCAGGAATGGCCACCATTCAGTGTATTGAAGGAACCTCTCCACTGCTTGACTATACTCTCAGAAAATACTTTTTCTTCTTTTATTTCAATTTACGCCCATGGCTGTTCTGCCTAGCACCGCTTTGAGAATCATGGCTCCAGCTCCTTAATGACTCCTTGTAGGTGCTGGGGGAACTGTTCAATATTCCCAAAAGCAAGCCTTCTCCAGTCTGAGTAGGATCAGCTCTCCATACAGGGCAAGCACTCCAGCCCCATGATGCCTGGGACTCTCCACTAAGCCTTATCTTCCATATTTGGAGCAGGCAAAAAAATGAGCACAGGATCCAGCTGTGCTCTTGGCATTTGTCCTTGTTTAATTTTATGAGGTTTCTGTTGGTACCTTCCTCCAACCAAGAAGACAGCCCTAGCCGCAACCTTATCAAATGCTACCCCAACTTTGTGTCACCTGCAAACCTGACTGCAATGCATTGTGTCACCTGCAATACCACCTCTGCCAAGTCACTGCAAAGACATTAAACAGGACCTCTGCAGTACTCACCACAGGCACCCATACAGGGCACAACATATTAACCACTGATAATCCAAACTGTTTTCTACCCAGGTCATCATCCACCCATCCAGACCATTATGTCCTAGCCTGGATGCAGATGAAAATTGCTCTTTCATGCTGTAAGCTGGAGCAGCATAATCTGATTAACCAGACAAGTAAAAGCTTCAACCTAGAGTCCTGTTTGACTGTTCTTTATGGAAAACAAGATTTAGCTAATCTATCTTCCATGGACCTACACAGTCTTGCTTCAAAAGCTGCTCTGCATAACGAAATGAGTAGCCAACTGGGCTCCCTCAGGTTTGCAGACACATTCAGAACTCCCAAGATCAAGACTAGATGTGGTATGGTCTTTGCCAAGATTTGGAAAAATCCTTCACAGCCTTTATACCTCTGTAAATTATCCTGGAAGGAAGAATGGAGAGTCAATGCACATGTGGTACATGTACGTATGTATGGAACCTGTTAATAAATGTCTCTGCCTTAAGTTGGCTTCAGTGAAGACAGGAGGCTGATTCCTAATCTCCTACAAGAAGCAAATGGGTTAGAAAAAATAAGCAAATTGTTAGATTGAGGAGTTAAAGGTCATACCTCATAAAAACCCAACAATGACTGAGGCGGTGCCTGAGCCGGCTAGCTCTCCCACAGATCCATGTCAGAAGTGGGACATACCTCAGGAGCACAATTACCCAAGGTATGGCTTAGAGCAATGCTCTGTGGCACCTAAAGGCTGTCAGGTGCAAGTGTGGAGGCAAGAATGAGGGGAAGGTCTTGTGTATGGGTTTCAGAGAAGAGCTTCATCTCCAAAAGGTCTGGGGAGAAAAGACAGAAAAACCAAGCATACATCAACTTCTATACAGGAAAGGGTCAAGAGGTGGATACAAAGCCTCAACCAATAAGAGTTACCCTGGGGAGAAGTTCAAGGTGGGATCACAAAGCATAGACCAATAGAAAAGCCTGGAGGGAGGGAACAATTTACATAACCCAATGGGGCATCAAACCTTAGATGATAGACAGAGAAGATTCCAGAACAAAGGGCAGGTACCAGGTAAGACTGACGGGGAAGGATCTGGATAAAGGGGTAGGGTTACAATGACTGGCAAGGAAGGTAATAGAAGAAGGGGTGTTGATACAATGATTGATGGTGTAGGGGAAGAATACAATTTGGAATGAACCAACAAAGCAGGGGGGTTACAAGACAAACTACTTGTATAAAGAACTTTAAACTTGTTAAATGAAAACTCACCACAACAAATGACTCTCTGAATTCTCACTTGTCAAGGAAGGATGGTAAAATTTAGCTTTCTCCTGACTGGAGACCCATGAAGCAGGAAGTTGAGCATAAAAACTTTAGTTATTCCTCATTGTGTCCCCCAGAAATCTGTGAGTTTGTAGAGAGGTGTCAGTTTCTTCTGTAGGTTTAAAGCACAAGAGCAAAAACTACAAAATGGCAATTAAGATTCTCAGAGAAGGTTTTGTCTTTTCTCAACTGTACCTCACGAATCACTTCTGATTAGCTTGCACCTTCTGTGAATCAGCAAGGTAAATGAAGCATTAGTTGTCCTGTGAAAGCAACCATTATCCTACAAGTAGATGACCAGTTTCTCCAGAAATTATCCAAATCCAATGACATCACGGACAGAAGATTAGATTACTTTTACGAAATATGTTTTCAAGCTAGTTTGTGGCAGTCTCCTTCAGGAAATTCTACAATATCCTTGTGAAGCAGAGAAAAATACAGAAAAAAAAGAGCAGTGCACAATAAAAAAAAATAAAAAAAAAAGAGAGAAAATAATTTTAAAAACACCGCCACAATTTAGCAGAATTGATTATTAAATAAGCACTAAAAGCAAATATTTTCCCCATTTTTCATTGATTAAAAAAACCCCCATAACTTGAGATGCTCCTAATTATATCAAATACTGGAAACCATCCCAGGTTTCTCAAGACATTTAGCCAATTTCCCATGGAATAACAGAATGTTACCATACACATTAGAAAAATAGTTTTCATATACATAAATGGGAAACTCAAGCTAAACAAAAGTAAAACAAAATGTAGAGTTACAAAAGCAATACATACCAAACTTTGCTAACCTGGGAATGTTTTTTTAACTCATGGATAAAAAAATGGGCAAAACGTTGATTCATACAGAGCTCCTTACATTCTCTATTTCAAGTTTCCTTGTCAAGATTTTGTTTCAGTGCAAATCTCATGGTATAGCCACCATCTCACATGCAGAACACAACATTTAATAAGTTTTCTTAGAACATAAGTTCACCAAAAAGGATGAAAGGACAGGATGTTTCCTTTGTTTTGGGGTGATCACGCAAACATTTACATCATATGTGTACTATTTGTTACTTGAGTGATTACAAAAAAAGGAAAGTTGTATGTAACATATCATTTTCCTAAATATAACCTTTTACATTTCCATAGATTTTTTTTTCTATTAAACGTTCCAATTTTCCACCATTAATGGTGAAAAAAAAATTATATATCCATTAGAAAGCATCTGGTTACTTACCTAAATTGTCAAAAACCCCATAGTTTAAATTAAAAGGAAAATCTTGAATTATATTGCTAGCTTATCCATAGTGTTTTCCTGTATGTAGAAAGGGTCCCTCATATGCTTCTAAATTTGGTAAAGTTTTGAATATCAAAAATAATTTCTATTTTAAATGCTTCCATGCATCCAATGCTAAATGTGAAATATGAGTAGCATTACATTATTTTGGCCTTCTGTATGGTAAACATTATTTTGTTCACACATCCCATGTTTGCATCATATTTACAGATTAATATTTCTTCAAGAGCTATCTGTCCCTTTTCCTCTTCACTACTGTAATCAATAGATACAAATTTTGGAGATGCCTAATTTTACACTCCAGTTAAAACAGTAATTGCTAGGCAAGAGCTAGACTCAAAAATCAGGCACCACATAATCCTTGGCACAGAAACTAGGAAACCAAATGGAATTTTGAAGATTTTTAATATCCAAGCAAGCCCCTAAGGCTGGGTTAATTTCAAACTATTTCTAACAGAACTTCAGATGTGTAGAACAAAATAAACCTTGCAGAGGTTTCTAACATAGAGTTGTCCTTTATTAAAACCAGAGGAGGCAGGGCTTTTAATTTCACTTTAGATTTAAAGGGGGAAAAAATTGATTTGGTATTTAAAAATACTTAACAAAATTTCACCTCTGTGAAAGTTTTTATTCATTATAGACATTTTTAATGTACAGGATGTTGCTAAAATAGAGTTACAAGCTGATGCACTTGCACTGTATTTTAATATTCAACTAAACTAGAACAAAGCTTACTGTAAATTAAATACTAATGACAGTATTAATCTAATACAATACAGACATTGCGTCTCAGTGAATTACTCTTTTCTCCCCTTATTGTTGGTGGAACTGTTTCTGTGGTTCACGCCACTTCATTCTAAATTAAGCACTTCCATTTGCCAAAATGACTTTTACTCTAAAAGCACCCATTGTCTGAGAAGGAGTCCACAGGGAACTAGCTCAGGGTTCCACACTGGAAACACTTAAGAAACAGTGAATGAAAATAATGTCTATCAGATCAGGAAATATACATTATCAGGAGGTATACATTAGGCTTGATTTGAATGTCCTAGAAATGGAGCTTGGCTTGGTAAAGTCAGCCTAGAATCATAGAACCATTTGGGTTGGAAAGGACCTTTAGGGGCCACCCAGAACAAGTCCCCTGCAATATGCAGGAGCACTTTCTATTAGGTCAGGTTTCCCAGAGCCCTATCCAGCCAGGCCTCGAATGTTTCCAGGGGTGGTGTATCTACCAAATTGCTGGGCAACCTGTCCCAGTATTTCAGCACCCTCACAGTAAAAAATATCTTCCTTTTATCTTAACTAAATCGACCTTCTCTGTTTCCTTTTTTATTTTTTTAAGCCCTTTTCCTATCACAATATACCCTAAAAAAAGTTTATCCCTATCTTTCTTATAAGCCCCTTTCAGCCACTGAAAAGATGCAGCAAGGTCACAGTGAAGTCTTCTTCAGGCTGAACAATCCCAAGTCTCTCGGCCTTTCCTCATAAGAGGGATGCTCTGTTCCTCTAATCATTCTTGTGGCCCTTCTCTGGACTTGGTTCAAAAGGTCTGTTTTTTTCTTGTGCTGGGAACAAGAGCTGGATGCAGCACTGGGATCTCACCAGAGCAGGTGGGCAGAATCCCCTCCCTTGCCCTGCTGGCTATGCTGCTTTGGATGCAGCCCAGGACACGTTTGGATATCTGGGTGTGAGTGCATGTTGTTGGATCATGTCCAGCCTCTCATCCACCAGCACTCCCAGTCTTTCTTGGCAGGGCTGCTCCTCTTCTGTTCATCCCCAAGCCTGTATTGATACTGATGGTTTTTCCAACCCAGATGTAGGACCCTGCAGTTGAATTTTTAAACCTCATGGCTTTCCCATGGACCCACTCCAAGCTTGTTCAGGTCCCTCTAGATGGCATCCTGTCCTTCAGGTGTGTCAGCCTCACCCCTCAACTTGGTGTCATCTGCAGGTTTACTGAGGGTGCCCTCAGTTCCTTTATCTGTGTCATTGATGAAGATACTAAACAGTACTGGTCCCAGTACAGACCCCTGAGGAACACCTCCTGTCATCGATCTCCATCCTGACCTTGAGCCATCGACCCTTATCCTCTGGATATGACCATCCAAACAATTCCTCATCCACTAAACAGTCCACCCATAAATCCATATCTTTCCAATCTAGAGAGTAGGCTATTGTAGGGGATCATGTCAAAGGCTTTACAACAGTACAGATAGCCCTTCCCTTATCCTCTGGTATAGTCACTTCATCATAGAAGATCACTATCCTGCGCAGACAAGGCTGTCCCTTGATGATGCTGTGCTGGTTCTCTTGAATTATCTCCCTGTCCTCCATGTGCCTTATTCTAGGAGGGTTTTTTCTGTGATCTTCCAAGGCACAGAGGTGAGGCTGACAGGTCATTAGTTCCCAGGACCCTCCTTTCTACCCTTTTTTAAAATGGGTGTAGCATTTGCCTTTTTCTAGTCCCCTGGGACTTCACCTGACTGACCTTACTTTTCAAATATCATGGCGAGTGGTTTGGCAATTACATCATCCAATTTCCTCAGGACTGTGGGATGCATCTCATCATGTCTAATACACTTGTACACAATCAGGTTCTTCACATCATCATGAACCAGATCTTCTCTTACAGAGAGAGAGACTTTCTTCCCCCAGTCCCTGCCTTGCAATCTGTGCACTTGAGAGGTGTAGGAGATGAGATTGCCATTGAAGACTGAGGCATAAGAGTACCTCAGCCTTCTCCATTGTTACCAGTTTGCCAGTGATATTCATTGCAGAGGGATACACTTTCTTTATCCTTCTCTTTCTGGCTGACATGACAGTTATTCTTCACATCCTTGCCAACTTCAGCTCCAGGTGTGCCTTGGCCTTCCTAACTCCATTTCTGCAGAAAGAGGCAGCATTCCCATTCTCTTCCGAGTATACCTGTCCCTGGTCCCCCTGCCTGTGCATTTCCTTCTTGGCCTTAAGTCTGATGAGCAGGTCTTGACCTAGACATGCTGAGACTTCCTTGTCTGATTTCTTACACATGGGATTCAAGAGTTCTTGCACTCTATGAAAAGGGTCTTGAAAGATCTGCAAACTCTAGGATGCTGCTGTCAGCTATCAGCTTGTCTTTGTCTAATACCTGTATTAAGAGAATGTGAAGACATTTTTTTTTCCCAGATCTCAGAAAATAAGGTCTCAGGAAATAAATCCTTTTTCATTTCCTGCTTTCATGAACAGTGAAGGTGGCTTCTTGTTTGAGAGGAGCTGTGGAACAGCTTATTATCCACACAAGCAAATAGCCTGTTGCACTTAATATCTCTCTGAGATGACAAAGCCTGAGTACTAACTAGGGAGGAAAAAGATAGATAGGTACACGTCATGGTGTCCTTCTGCACATGAATGCTGGGTAAGGGGAGGTGATAATTTGTGGTTTGGCAGTTCTTTGACCTCAGACCTCAGACCTCAGCTGGAGTGATGCAAAATGTACCTCAATGTTCAGAGTGATGAGATCTGATTCATCAAGAGTGACTCACCCTGTTAAGGACGTTCCTCAGCTGTAGGCTAACCCAGAGAAGCTGGAAGGTTTGTGAGAAATGCAAATAAATGAAAAACAATCTGTTCAGAAAGTCATAATTTTTAAGAGATACTGCTCCTGATTTTTGTTGGCACAGCTGCTCTTGGGGTGCCCCACAACATGCAAAATGATGCAGGATAGCACAGGGACCTGAACAGTTCTCTAAGAGGACAAGGGGGAGAAGAGCAGATAGAGAGCAATTTGATAGGATGCTATTAGGTAGGACATGCCTATATAATAAATATGTGGGAAACCTCCATTTTGGACATTCTTTTTAGTGCAAGGAATGAACAGGAATGGGGGACACAACCTGTGAGGGTCACAACCTGTTAATCTTGCTGGTTGTCAACAAAAACAGCAGGTGCCTGCCCGCAGCTTTGCCAAAGCAAGCACCCAGAGCACCTCGCTTGCCTTGTGATTCATTCACAGGAAGAGCACAACATAGCACTAAGAGATAGTTTTGCCATGTGACAAGATCATTTCCTTCACAGTTAGATGTTTTCAGGTTTGTTTGCTCTTTATTGTCATGGCTTTTACAACTTTTAAATGTCTTAAATCATAAACTCCAAGTGTAATAGATCAAAGACCCCATGAACTTTCTAATCATGTAACTTTCTTGTAGTTTTTCCTTGGACTTAAAACTCTATTTTCAAATCCTACATTACAGAGATTTAGAGTGGGGTCTTTTTTACTATCCAAGTCATATTTTTTATATGTTACGTATGTTTATATGTTACATTGTTCCACTTTTTCCCAGATCACAGGCATTTTTCCTTAGTGGTGAAGGATAACATATTTTTTTATCATGTTCTATAACAGAAGAAGAATGCTTAGGGTATCAGTATGCTGAAATTGTAATCCAAAGAATAAGGAGGCAGCACCATAATAATTTGGCTACAGATTTGTTTTATAAAGTAAAAAAAAATCTTTTCACAAAGCCACTTCAGAAATAATGTAGGGTTTACCATTTTTATTCAGATAAAGTCAAGGAGAAAAAAAGTGACAACTGGCCTAATCTAGTAGTTTATTTGTGTGTAAAAGGCTGGATGTGATTTTTGCTTTATAAGAAACACACTGGTTTTCTACAGGTAGCATATGTATTGTACAGTTTGCAGCGCCAATGACATTAACAAAATCTTGAAAGTCATAAAACTTCTGTCCTGCCTGCTGTTGCTCACCTATTGTTCTGTCAGAAAAAAGAATATATTATCCACATCCCTATGAAGGAGCAGCAGTTGTTTGCACATGGAAGATCAGTGTTGCATGGGATGCTTCCCTGCTGGAATGTAAAAGGTGTCAATAATTTAAAGAGTATGAACAGATGTTATCTTTACAGTAATTAGCATAATATTTCCTGATTGACTACACTATGCATTCACTTTTCTTCTTTTTTTTTTAGCTTAAACTTCCATTTATTCTTTTGTTGTTGTTCTTGTCAAGATTGTTTCCAATTTATAGACTTATAAAGTTCATGAAATGAGTATAAAAATCTTAAAGCAGATGCAGTGACTCACAAGTACTCTTTGCTAAGATTTGGTGTATTTTATCTTAACGCAATGTGAACAGTAGCATTAAAATGTAAAGGGCTACCTCCATAGAAGAACTCAGGAAAGAACGAGAGCTGAAAAAATCAAGTTTTTGAACTTCCCACTTATTTATGGCAACCTAAATACCAAAAAAAAACCTTCAAAAACAAACAAACAAAAAAGTCTGTGTGCCCAGGTTCTCTAAACAAGAGCATTGAGCACCTTCAGATTGCTCATATTACCTGGTAGAAAATACAGAAGAAACAAGTGGATTCAACATTAGACATCTCTGAAATTGCCAGATGGCAAGTTTCAAGCCCAAGGAGCCCATTTTTTCAGCTCTTACTCTTACAAGAATTCTAATTTATTAAATTGCTCCATTGCCTCAAATAATGAATTTTAAAAGAATTTAGTAGGAAGAAAACTTACAGTAAAAAGCCTTCTGTCATGGAATCATAGAATCATTCAGTTTGGAAAAGACCTTTAAGATCTTTTGATCTCATTTAGTCCAACCTTTAGCCCAGCCACCACTGTGTTTACCACCAGACCATCTGTTCAAGTGACACATCCACACACCTGTTGAGCACTTCCAGGGATGGGGATTCCAGCACATCCCTGGTCAGCCTGTTCCAAAGTCTGACTACTTTGTCAGTGAATATTTTTTTCCCATTACTGAGTGTAACCCTCTGCCCAGTGCAAAATGAGCCAATCTCCTCTGTTCCTGATTCTTTCTATTTATTCTTTTAAGAAGTCTTCATAACAGGTATTTCCAGCAGAATAGATAAATTTGTTAAGATCTACTGTTCTGTTGGTGTTTGAAGGACACTTAGGAAGATGTAATAGATTTCACCTTTTACAGTAAACACTATAGGGTAGCTGACAATGCAGTGCAAAAAGAATATGCATGCTGAAATTCGAGTGAATAATTTATATTTCCCACTCCACTTATCGTTTTTCAAGGAATTAAAATTCAGTGCTGAATTAGCTTCATGTTGTTGCAATGCGTCAGAGAGTTGTAATCATTACTCCTCCCCCAAATGGTTATTTTTGCTGTTTCTTATTCTGGATAACTAGCAATAACTTGCAATACTCTTATTTTTCTTCATCTGCAATCTGTGAGTCTTATTGTCTTGGAAATGTTTCCTTTTTAGTGCATGGCTCAACAAAAACTACACATCAATTTACGTTTGCAAACCTGAGAATAAATGGATTTATTCCAGCTGGAACTGATTGAACATAAAGTGTGCATTCAAAGTGCTATATTGGAACTTGCAAGTAGTTCCTTTATATAAAGATGAGCACATACTGACAAATTCTCTTTTCTGCTTTCTGTTTTTTGGTTTTTTGTTTTCCTTACCCATCCCAAATAATCCATCCTCAGTCTGGTTCTTATTTTTATTCTGATTAATCTCTTTAATTTCATAAAAAATGGACTTGCTACTCAGACCTACCCTTGGTTCATTCTGTCTCCCACCTCCAGTTCTTGGAAGCTGTGCCTTGAATTACACTAAAAAGCACCATAAATCTTGTCCCATCCATTGTGTCTGTAGCACAAATTTCTCTTGAGATGCTGAGCTTGGATACTAGCTTGGAGCTAGTACAAATGCTTTGGTGATATTTTGGAGTGTATGGAATGGAAGATGACAGTAGAACTCAGGACTTACAAATCAGCCAGCACTAAAGTAATGAGAGAGGAAGATTTGTTCTATTTCAGAGACTCACAGGTATTACAAAGCTCCAGTCTGCTCTCACTGAAGCCAACAGGAGCCTTTCCTTTGATTTTAATAGGAGCTGCATAAGTAGAGAGAGTGAAAGGAGAGATGTAATTTCTCAAAGTAATAGTCTTCTTCCCTTGCAAGGATAAACTATTCAACTTTCCATCTCTCAGTGCACTCTTGTAGGTCTCAGCATTTTTGCTAGCTTGGATAGCATCTGTTTCCATTAAATGCTGTACACAATGTAGGGCCATTTGATTATTCATACCAGTATCAATAGTATAATTACTCTTGTGAATATATAACCAACCTGCACAGAATTCAGGCTGGTAGCAGACAGGCATACTAATGTAAAAATAAAAATTATTGAATTAAGCAATCATTTAGATAGGGACAATCTGGAGACAAAATACATTAGAGTTGTAGCTTTAAACTAATAAAAGGTCATTTCCCAAATTATTATTCCTATAATCAACTTCAAAATATTTAATCTAATATTTGAATTAATTTTACACTGCTAAATGTAAAGTTAAAAAAATAAATCCTCTTCATACTGATTTATTTAAACTATCAACCTAATTCAACCTAGTTTAGAGTCACATTTCCACTACAGCTTTGGAATAGATCTAAGCCAACTCATCAATAAAAGGAGTTAAATTGTATCTTCTTTAAAAGCTATATATGCAATGCTGCAATGTTTAAGAACCAGAAGAGATCAGAATAGGAAGTGTCAGATGTCAAATTGCCATGGTTCTCTCACTGGGAAAAAATTGTTCTGCAGAAAACCAGCAAAAAAAAAAATAGACTAATACACCCTGCAAACAAAATTGCTTTGGTTTGTTGGTTTTTTTAAAACTAGTTTCATTATTATTCCTCTTAACATCTCAGCTGAAGATAAGTGGCACATTATAGGAAAGATATGAGGTAGTTTATTCTTGCATGCTCTGAGTCTTCCTTTTAATTTATTGTTTCTTTTTAGAAATTGTATTCTCCAATTTAGTGTTCCCACTGAAACTACTCCAAATCACAGGCTGTTTGCTTACTCCCCCATCTCCCTCTCCCTTCCCTTGCAGGTGGCTGGAGATGAAAACAGGAGGTACAGAAGGTAAAGGTCACAGGTTAAGATTAGTGTAGTTTACTGGAATGAGCAATGAGGTAAGGAAATGAACGGTTTTTTGCAGCAATATCAACAGCAAAAGTGTACAAGAGGGGCAAATGATCTATATTCAAGTGCTCACTGCTATTCCACGCAGAGCCCAGCAATATCAGACTGTCACCACACTACCCCAGCCCAAAAGGGATCCCTTTTCCCATCTCCAGGAAATGACAGGAGGTGGTATAGAATAACCTCTGGGTCCTGGCCATGCCTCCTCCTGGCTACTGCAAAAATGAACCCTGTCCTTAATTACACCTATTAATTTACTGGTTGTTTACCCTATAGCCATCTATGACTTTAAAAAGGACTAAATAATTTGTTTCAACCATCTCAGCCACTTAATGATAAACAGATATTGGCCTGTATTGTTTTTAAACATATGAGAAAATGTTCCAAAAATATTGAAAGCCACAGTTCTTATGAACACAATTAGCAAAGGCAGCAGGCCATCAGAGCTCTCTTACTGAGGTGTTGTTTTAATATGACTGTAATGATGGTGCAGTTATTTTCTGAAATAACTGATGGTTGATGTAGAGAAGCTTTTAAAAAATAATGTACAAAAGGTAAGCAAAGAGATACCGGCAACGATTTATGTATATTCATAATCTTTATAGCAAATGAGGCAAATATTTAAATCAGTGCCCACTCAGAAGTCCATAATCACCTCAGCAAAAATAATCATTAAACGACTTTTCCTGCTTAAGCGAGCTGTCTGTACTGATGTTTTGCAATTTCACATAACACACTTGCCATGATTCAGTGTACATCCATTCAGTAAGTACAGGGTATGTACAGGACATCTACATATTCAGAGGGCAGCAAATATTGATGTAGTTCTGCAGGAGTCACAATTCAGCAAACTGTTTAAAGATGGGGTCAACTGTCATGATGCAAATAAACTGCCTTCAAATTTACAGTCACACATGCAAATGAAGGCATTTGCATCCTAAATAATGTAAATTATTTGTTTTGCCACTGAAAATTTGTCTATATAAAGACACATCATTAAAGAGAAGGGGATCCCTGTACTCTTCTGCTGTAATTTCATTGGCCGCATCTGAGTAGTATTTGATGTTTTACTCTAAGGTCTGGCTAATAAATAATGCTAATATGGCTTACTCTGGGGCTGTTTCTATACAAGTCCTCATGACTATCTGAACTCCAGGCAATAAAACATTTAAGTAACACAGGCTATTCAACCTACCAGATACGTTTATGTACACAGATGAAGCACAAGCTCTGCATATGAATTTTGTCTCACCAAAGCCCTAGTTTTTAAAAGCTGAGGGACTTCATAAGTGTCAAGTCCTTGGCTGAGTTAGGATGATTTTATCTGAGAACAAGAGTATATTGACAAAAGGGGATTATTCAAGAGTATATCTTCAAGGATTTAGCCCCATGCCTATTGCCAGAATCACATACATTGATTGTATTTATTTTGGTTTTTCTCCAGATAATTGCATCAACCCAAACATACTATAATTTAGATAAGAGTTGTTCACATATACCCAAATAGAAAAAAGAAAGTTATTATATGAAGGAGTAAATAAGATATACCTTGGTAATTAGATAATCATACATATCTTCAGTTAACTTATTTTTGGCAGAAAGAGAATGTAAACTTCAGGCTAAAAATGAAAGAAATCTTAAAGTTCACTGAATTTTTCTGTCCAAAGAAAATCAAAATATTCATTGTCTATAGCAGAGAGAAAAGTAGAAGAGGTAGCTATATAAGTAGTGTTGAGTATGTTTAAGTATTTCAGCTGATTGTTTTTTCTTCAATTACTTCAAGCAATAATTGACACATCAAATCAAAAAATATATAATTTTAATGATGGAACCATTCATTATTTTATCATTTTTTGTAAGTTAAATAAATTATTCAAAGTTCTTGGCTTATTTCATATTGCCTTACAAAGTCCTAGCATGTACTTACATTTCTCTGTTTGTAACACATTGACACACACTGAATACAACTAGTTTCTGTTTCCACTTTCCAGTTTAATCTCATTTGTTTATGAAAACTTGTTGAGGTTTCGTTTTTATATCATGATCTTTCCAAGGTGAGTCTTATTTTCATAGCCTGGAGAAACATTGGTCCAATCCTACCGCTTGCTGTCATTCCATTGTAATAAAATCCTTAAACATCTGTGTATCATTAAAGTTGTTTAAATAGTTTGTGTCAAGGCTAAGCTCTTAAAATTTTTCTTCATTTTAGATTTAGCTGTATGGCTGGAATAAAGACCAAAATAAATACTGTTTGCCACTCAAGAATGGGTAACTGCAAAGGTTTTATATTTTCCATGTATTTCCATTTTATCTCTAGTGAGTACCCACAAGTCTTAAAACACTGGCAGCATTTAAATTCAGGTGTCTTATTTCAAGGTTCCCTGTAAACTTGCAGTAACAACCTACCCACTGCCAGTTATTTACTGATCTGAGCATAAGCAACAGCATAAATGGCAGACAGAATCAGAGTCAGCCAGCACAGTGTGTCTTAAAAAATCCTTAGGCTGTCCAAGTCTTGTAGGACTGGCCTGTTTCAGGCAAATTTGGTTGTCCAAGCCAATTTATCTATATCAATGCAGCCATAGCATCAAGAAGACACATATCCACAGCGTAAACCTGGCTGCTCCCATGGCTGAAGTCACTTTTCCCACACTAACCTGACTTTGGAGCAAAGCCACTGCTGATATGAAGTTCATGTCACTCATGTCAGAAGCACAAAGAAGAGGTAAATAGTCCCCTTAATTTCCTATTCTTTTAGGCCTACCTAATTCAATTCCCCTGTAAGACCTGTTGAGCTGAGTGTGACCTAAGGACATGCTCATTGATGAAGACATTGAATCATCAGAAGTAGCTGTCGACTTCCTTGAGGGCAGAAAGGCCCCGTAGAGAGTCCTCAACAAATTGGAGAGATGAGTAATCACCAACCATATGAAGTTCAACAAGGGAAAATGCAGGATTCTGCACCTGGGGTGGTGAGCAGCGCTGCAGAAAGGCACCTGGGGGTCCTGGTCGATGGCAAGCTGAACTTGTGCCAGCAGTGCTCTGTCAGCCAGGAGGGCCAACCCTGTCATGGGGCATCAGGCACAGCATGGCCAGCTGGGCAAAGGAGGGGATTGTCCTGCTCTGCTCTGCTCTGCTCTGCTCTGCTCTGCTCTGCTCTGCTCTGCTCTGCGGCACCCTCATCTCAAGTCTGTGGGCAGTTTTGGGTGCCACAATTTAAGAAAGACATTAAGCTATTAGAAAAGTTTTAAAGGAGGGACGTTGTGATGGTGAAGAGCTTTGAGGGGAAGCTGTGAAGGAGCATCTGAGGTCACCCGGTCTGTTCAGCCTGGAGGTGACTGAGGAGAGACCTCATTGTGGTCTTGTGAAGGGAGGAAGTGGAAGGGGCAAGTACCAATCTCTTCACTCTTGTGACCAGTGACAGGGACCCAAGGAAACAACACAAAACTGAGTCAGGAGAAGTTTAGGTTAAAGAATGTTAGGTAAAGCTTTTCACCCAGAGGGTGGTTGGGCACTGGAACAGCTCCCCTGGGGAGGTGGTCAGGGCACCAAGCCTGACAGAATTCAAGGAGTGTTTGGACAATACTCTCAGGCAGATGGTGTGACTATTGAGGTGTCCTGTGCACGGCCAGGAGATGGATTTGATGATCCTGATGGATCCCTTCATCTTATTTTATGGTTCTATAGTTCAATGATATTTATGTGTACCCTTCAAAGGCTGAAAGGCATAGAATAAACAAGTCCTGGAAAAACCACACAAGTAAAATGGTGAACAAATGGTATAGCAAAGCATATATTGATTTTATGATAAGAAAACAGACCTGAGGTCTTAGTTTAGCCTTTCTTCCATGTGAAAACAAAATAAAGTATACCTATTCTCCACTTGAGCTCCAATTTTTATAAATAAGAATGACAGCATGAAGTAGTTTGACTCAAAGTTTAAAAGCTGTCCAAATCACACACAGACAGCAGAATCATGTAAGCCACACATGCTTATAAAATCAGGATAAAAACTGAAATGATAATTACAGAAGAGTAATACATTAAATTATATAAATTAAGCAGAATTTCTGCTTTGAGCAATGCAAAAAAAATTCCATTTCTGTGTCGTTCCTTCTGTGAGTGAAGTGAGCAGCAACATTCTCAGCAGTTCAAATTTGTCTTATAATTTCACCTTGTTTTTTCCCAAATCTGAAGAGCAAAATTTGTGTCTGAAATAACTGAAGTCGTAGTTTTTGTGGTTTTTGTAAAACTTAGCTGTTTCTCCTCCATTTAATAGTAATATTAATAGGGATAGTAATTCTGGTGTTCTTATAGTATTAGGGCATTATAATCAGTTAATTTAAATGTGCTTCTGACAACAAAGCAATACGGACAAGTGCTATCAAATTTTCCTCATGAAACCCTGAAGACATTTCCCAGATGTATATGAAAGGGTTAAAGGCAAAACTCTACACTCAGTCTGGTTTTCTTTCTGTTCTCCTATTTGTCCATAAAGATAGCTTTAATTAGTACTTGCCTGGAAACAATTTTGGTATGTATTAAGTGTAATCAGTATGAAGAAAAGCTGATGAATAGTTATAAAAATAGCATCCAAACATCAAAGTCGCTTTCATAAGAAAAAATATTATTATATGAGATTGTACAGAAGTGTTGCCATGTCACAATGAAGTGCTCTAGCTGCATGTCACATTAACATAGCAATGGGAGCAGTGGTTAATTCATATTCACAGAATCACAGAATCTCAGACTCATTAGGGATGGTAGGGACCTCTGAAGAGTCCAACTGTTTTGCCAAGGCAGGATCACCTAAAGCAGGTGACACAAGAATATTTATTCAAAACATCTTTTCTAGATCCACACAGGAAAATCAGAGCTAAGCATTATGTCTCAGATTAAATTTCTCTTTATTTAAAATTTATATTTCAATTATATTAATCCCACCTTCACAAGAAAATTTTTTAAAAAAATATAAAAATGGTTAAATTTTCTCAATGCTTTAAGTACATTGCCAGATTTCCAAATCTTATCATTTTTGTAATAGTAACCATTGCCGTAATGTCCTGCTCCTATCACTAAGTGACCAAATGAGAATCTACTGGGTTTTTTTAATTTGCATGTTTCTTGCCTTTGGTTAAGAACATATTTGAATACATGAATCTGCATTCCAGAAAGGAAATGGGTGGAAAATAAGAGTGTGTATACATAAAAAGAATTTTCAATGTATATAGGAGTTTAGGGGGTGTGGAATGTGGCAGTTCGCAGGACTCGGAACATTGCAAATGTTGACAAACAACAGGTTCACAGTATCAAGGTATCACTTAAAGCAATATCTAAGCCTACAGCTATTTCAGCTTCCCCACAAAACCCCCTTTTTAGTAAGTGGGAAAGCATAGCTGATAACAAGGAGTGACAGGAGACAGTGAAGTGAACTAAGATGATCATGGAAAGTGAGCAGAGGAGTTGAGCAGGAGGGAAATGGAAAGACATGACAGCACAGAAAGGAGGAGGAATGTGGTGGGCTGGCAGAAGACATAGAAAACTGTGTGTCCTGTCAAAAAAGGAAGGAGAAAGACAAAGTGGGAGCAAAAGACTGGGTATTGTGCATTACAAGACTTTGACAGGAACAGTACATGAAATGGTTTGTGGCAAAAGGTGTAGACTGCTAATCTGAGAGTTGATGCTAATAATCCTAAAAAACTGGCAAGTGTCAGAGTGCCAAAGCAAGTCCCCTGATCCTCTCCACAAGACAGAAAAGTTCAAGGAGTTAATACATTTTATCTGAGCTCATAACATATTAAATATAAATAGCCTCAAACCCAGTATTTTTTAATTATTAGTGCTTTCTTTGGGAGATGTGAAGAGGAAGTTGCAGGAAAATGAAATGGGACCTGGAAGATTAAGATGTCATTCAATTGTATCCTATCTTTCTTCTGGGATTCAATACAAACTTAAGTGGCTGTGAAGATGAAATGAAGAAAGGTGCTTTTAAGGAGCTATAAAACAATGATTTTAGGACTCTTGCTAGAGTTCTGGCACACATTACAGGAAGAGGAATACAGAAGTCCTATTGTGTAGAGACTTTTTTTATTTTTACAGAAGATCTGTGTTCATTAATGTGCCTTGAAGAGATGGGAGGGGACAAAAATGAGCTACTTCTACCTACCTACTGCTTTTCAGAAAGAAAATACTTTAAGGGATATGGAGTAAGAGCTGGAAGTGGTTCTTTGGAAGTATCTCTGTGTTAGTGCAGATTTGTGTTTGAGCTACCAGCCCACATAGAAAGCATATCATTAATTCTTTACTCAGGTCCTAAGTTAAATGGTGCTTTTCTATCCACAAGATGCTAAAACCAAGTGGAGAGGTAAGATCTGATTCTGTGCACATCCAGCTTGGGCTGTTGTGCACCATATTCCCCAGTGCCCACAAGAGTGCCTGTGTTATCCAACAATTGCAAACTCTGAAGCTTTGTTGTGATTTTCAAGCCTCAAACAGTTACTCTTATAAGCCAGGATTCTGCTTTTTCTTGCAACTCTGGGGAGTTTTCTGGATGCAAAAGGTAATGCTTTTGGGAGGGTACCAGGGACACACAGAAGTTTTATTCCTTCCTTGAATTCCAGGGGGACGTCCTGTGCAGAGTTTTTCCTCTTAAGTTAAAAAGCAGTTGAACCTACTTTGCAGACAGATTCTTCAATCCCAATTCTGTAAGATGCAGTTCTTCATATTAAAAAAAAAAAAAAAATAAAAGAAAAAAACCCCAAACAAACATTCAAATTGGATGAATTTTAATTACCAAGTCTATTTAACTCTTGAGCAGAATCATTACATTCATTCCAGAGGCAAAATAAAGCTGTTTGCTTTTCTAAAGAGAAATGAGGCAAAATTCTACAAAACATACATGTGAATTAGTCTGCTTAGACTTTGTCTGTTCCAGAAATCTCCGCTCTCCATAAACTGATGGATTTTTCTAATGTGGAAAACTTACAGAGTTCTGTGTTCCTGCTTTGCCTTTTCATCAATGAATATCACAAGGAAATCCCAAAGTTTAGAACGTGATGGAAACAAGTCACCCCACTTAACAGACAGAATGGAAAGTAACTGTGTAGTCAAATAAAGAAAATGTTAAAAAAACCAACCAACAAACAAACAACAACAAAAACCCAAACAAACAACAAAAAAATCCCCTGCATCATCTAACTTGGATGATAAATAAAAGCCAAAAGAGCTTTTAGGGAGGCAGTTTGTAGGTCACAGTCAGGAGTCTAAAATACAGATTTTGCATTCTCTCCCTGAATTTACTATTTGGACTCAGTATACTGCCAGCAGGCCCCTGTAAAAGATTGTTATTTCCCAAAATTCGATTTGCACCACAGAAGTGGAGTGCCAGACTTTTTCAAAGACAAGATGCTTGACATAATTAACATGATATAACAATTGTTTTCATTTTTTTTAACATATGTGATTTCTGCATTTACCCACAGCCATTCTAGTAAAATTTATCCTGATTCCCATCAACACATTTTCTCCTGAGAAAAACATTTTTCTAGGCACAGGGGGAAAAGCACAACAGGTTTTTTTGTCTGTGAAGCTGTTGATGTCAAGAACATTGAACTTGCTTGTTCCAAGATCCAGTCCCATCTGGGAAGTTGAATGGTATGATGAAGTTTTGTGCAGTTAACAGACTATGATTAACAAAAGAGCAAAAGCGAGGTCTGTGTCTTCCTCTTGCTTCTTTGTTCTTCGTTATGTAACTGATATATTCTCAAAAAGAGTGTCAGGTTGAACAGAGACACATCTGTCAACAGGAAGCTATGCAAAAAGAACATGAGTAGGCCTTCTAAAAGAGGCACTCGGTTGTCAGGAAATACCTATCACTATTTCCAGCCCTCTTAAAATCTCTCTGTTTTGTTTTTCAGACATAAGAGAGTGAGATCTGTTGGGAACCCAAGGATTACAAGTTATAGTCCCATCCTCCCAGCCAATATCCTCTACTGCTGTCCTGGGTCATACAATCTCTTTGTTCCATTTCTCTTTTAGTGAATTATAATAATAATAGTCAATTTTTGTGCTGTTAAAAGATGCCAGAGACTTAATTAGAATAATTTTTCTGCAGCAGAATGAAGGGGAACAGTACCTGAGATAATCCTGTCTTTTATTGGACCCTTTTTTTAAGCATTTCCCTAAATTTGCTTTCTTTTCAGTGTTAGCTCTTATGATTTCTGTGCCAAGTGTCAGGTTCCTTCATGTTAGTTCACATATCCACACTCTGCATTTCATTCATGCTTATTTCTCTACCAATGTTCCTGAATGTTAAACTGCAAAATCTAAGTTACTTCTCACATTACACTTCCAGCATAGCCAGGAACACTGTAGTATATCCATCAGAAGGAAGCCCTGGAAATTGCTTTTCCCTCAGCATTTCAGCACTCCCTCTTTCCTCTCTAGGCATTCAGAGGCAACTATCCTGTAAAAGGTCTTCCACTTACAATATTGTCTAATAAAAATGTTACGACATGGTATTTATTCTGATGAGTGGCTTTGATTTTTCAGTCTGTTGTGTTTTACTGTGGGAAGTTGGAATCACCTTTGCAATCCAAGGAATGGAAGGAGAGGCTCTCATTGTTAGAGCCTGAAGAAGTGGCTCTACTGCTTATACTTACACCTGAGCAGCCCAGGCTGGAGGAGTCAAATCTTGCTCTGGTGCATCAGAGAGATATGAGAAAAAAATAAGGAAAAATAGGTTTAGGGGGGGAAAAAACACTGCATTTTTTAAAATGAAAATAAAGAAAAAAAAATATTAACTGACCAAAAGATGCAAGTACTGAAAATTAAGATTTATGAAAGCCAAGGAAAATAACTTACAGTACTTGGAAGAAGTAATTGGAGAAGAAAGGTGAACTCTGTAAGATTTGCCCACAGTAATTTTTGGTGGAACAGGAAACTGTCTAGCTAGGTAAACTGTATTACCTGACAGTCAGGAGAATAGTATATCTGCTGTCCATTGGGTTATATCTGCTCATAGGCTGTCATTGGTAAAGAGCAGCTGCTTTTCATTCTTCTAATGTTAAGGCAAGCCTATGGCAGTACCCAAAATCTCCAGAGATGTTTATAAAACTGGCATTTGCAAATGTCATACAATTTATTATCTCTACTGGGAACCCAAGTGTTTCATTCAAGTCATGAAGACAAGACAGGACAATGAGCAAAAGGAGGAACATTTAAATAAAATATAAGGGAGCTTTCTGGCCCCAGGATGTTTCTAAGCAAGATGTATTGGCATTAATTAAGACTCAGGCTTCCAGCCCAAGTCAAAGAAAGTGATGCATTTTATAAATCAGGCTGAGAACATATTTCAAATAAATTGTGAGAGAACCAACCACATTCATTGGTCTTATTTTAAGAGCACAGAAAAACAATTTCAAGAGGTTTTTCTGTTGCTTAGTGGATGGAGGTTTTCTTAGAAATACTCATTTTACTGTGTACTGTATTACCTGTATTGTAGTGGTGTTTCTCAACTTTTATTACATTTAGCACTCCTTTCCCACTGTTGTTCCCTTTTAGGATCTTGTTCCCTACTTGGGTGTATCTGTAGTTTTCCTCTCATTCAGCTAGACGGGAAACAAAATGCAATAAGGGTCTCCAGCTTGTAATCAGAGAAGGTCATGGAAGTCTCGTCTATACTTTAACTGTTTCTGACAGGGTAGAAATGTCCTGCTTAGGTTCACAAATGAAAAGGGGTTAACCTCAGAGTACTTTCTATATGACTCTGCAGAAAAAAAGGCAGAACTGAAAAATCATTGTGGAAAACCATCTCAGCTACGGCTGTGTTGTTTGTAAGAAAAAATTCAGGTGGTCTGTCATGGTAGCAGGATCCACAGGGAACTGGTCACAGCGCCAGAGGTCAGAGAGTCTGGATGATGCTTTTACCAGCATGCTTTACTTTTAGGCAGCCCTGCGAGGAGCAGAGAGTTGTATTTAAAAATCCTTTTGTGTGTCCTTTCTATCTTGAGAGATTCTATGATTATATAACATTCAGGCAATAGAATCCCTTCACACCCAGAAATCCTGCCATCTACTGTGTAAAAATACACGGCTTCACACCTGCTCTCACCTCATGCCTCACTAATGATGCTTGCTTAAACATCACCACAGAAACAAACTTTAGAGGAATGAGATCAGGAATAATTTTCACCTTTTCCAACAGTGCAAGCAACACAGTGGCAAAATGTCAGTATAAGAAGTGTCACTCTATCTTAGACTATTAAGCTTTATTAGCTCACTGTTTTAGAGGTTATTAACCTCTCCAGTGCATAATTGGTTCAACAGTAACATTTATATACTCATGAAAACCATAGGTGATTCTTACATTATCATCTCTTTAGACATTTTTATTCCTCTTTATCAAAGTAAATAGATCTAGAGCTTCATTTGAAAACATTCTGTGCAAGCTCTTAGCATAGTTTTGCATTTTAAAAAACCTTGAAATGAAAGTACACCTAAGTTTGAACAAGCTGTAGGTTTTCTTCTTACAAATATACACTTTGCATGTCTTTTTTCTTAAGCAGTGTTTCTCACAAAACAGAATTCAGATGTAACCTTACTTCCTAGTGACATCTTTGCTTTACTGTTAAGGTGAAACATAACTGGAAACTCCAGCCACCTTAATTTTGCCTTGCTTTAGACAATGACAATGCGTGTCAACATTCAAGCTTTGCAGAACAGATATTTACATGTGGATTTGATATTTTTTTTCATGTCTCTAGAGGCCTATTTCCCTCTACAGAGTATAAAAGAAGTATGAGGTGGAGAGCCTAGATAGAGAAATCTAGGATGAAATTCAATTATCTGAAAGAGGTGTCCACTACCGTTTCAAATCTACCAAATTATCTCCCCTTGTTTTAAGACCTATCCTTCTGTAGGTGCTGCATTATACCTAACTGAGGAAATTAGCAGAAATTTCAGATAATACTGAATGTCTGAAATGGTCCTAGAAAGCTCTGTCTGGAAACTGAAATCTTCTACACTTGAAACCTCTGCACATGGTGAGATGAATCCAACCCTTTGCTTTACAATTGCACTGGTTGGACTCTTAGGGAATGGGTGCAAGGGTATATGTGGAGCAAAGCACTGGGTGCCATGGAGACCTCTGCCTAAATAAAGACATCCAGCATCACTTCAGAGATCATGCAGAGTCCAAAATATGCAGGTGAGGCATGTGGAAATGGAAGGGCTGTGAGCATAGGGCTGTATGCTGGCATGTAGCAGCCTGATGAATACCTCCAAAGAGCTGAAACAGGAGTAGGCACCAATATTTAAACAAGTGAATTATCACATGTGGGGAGCATTAAGCCTAAGTTTCAGACACCATAGATATCAGCCTGTATGCTGTACATGTAACTTCTCATTATCATCAGTGGTGATCTATACCTTCATGTTGTTGTCTATATCAAGGCCACAGTAAAAGCTGAGATGCCTAAAGACATCTCTTCAGGTGATAAAGCATTGTCATCTGCACCATCCTTTGAGGATGGGATTAATGTGTTACTAGAGTAGACCCATTGTACTGTCTCCATCCTAGGAGCTTAGACATCTGTGTCACACAGACAACTACAGTTGCTGAAATTCAGCCTTTCAATCCATGGCTGAACTTGACCCCCTGCACTTGGGGGATTTCTGGGGTCTCTATACATTTTTTTGCTTCTAGAAATGCATGAGATCAACTTGTTAATCTAAATATTAATGCTAGCTCTCCCAAATCTCCCAAACTCCTGTGGAAGCATGTGTTCCTCTCAAACCAAGAAAATGTCTCTCTTCAAGTTCTAGTGGAGTGTGACATCCCTCATCCAGGGACTTCATTTGTTGATTTTTCATGTAGCTGTGGAGGAGCCAATCCTCTGGACATCAGCTGGTGTCTTGTGATGAGGAGGAGGAGTGATCAGCTGTTCTTGTCTTTGCTTTGTTAGTCACGTGTTATCAGCACTGTAAATCTCTTTTCAGCATGAGATACATGGTAGATAACTTCTAGCACAGAAAAATTTGGTGATTACAAAAAATAACCCCAAAAGCAACCCTCAAAAAACTACCAAAAACATGTTTTGTAATTTGAAACACTGGTGTGCTCCATCTGATATACACACCTGCTCATACATTACAGCCATGGCCACTGTGAGTGAATCTTTGTGCTGCAGAACAGGAATGCTCATGTGTCACTGAGTTACACAGAGAATAAGTAACCATCCAAAGTTCCAGCTCCCTTTTTCACTTGAAGGCCTGATGTACCCCTTCCCTTTCAAACCTATTGCTCTGCAAAATGAAAGAGAAATAATTTTAATTTTAAGAATGCAAGGAAGTGTTGCTTGGCAACACTATGGATAAAAGGGTCCATGTCTGGCCTATAGCACACCTCTTCAGAAACACTTCATATAGAGAAAGCCCGTTATTAACAAGGATTGTTATTGAGATTTTCTTTTCCCCAGGCCATTTTAACGTGTAATTCTTTTTTCAAACATAATTAGAACATAATTAGAATATTTTGGCTTTATTTTAGGGAGAAAAGTGTTCATACTTCACATAGAACTGATGAGGGGGAAAAATTGGTAGAAACTTACCAATGCACAATTGTCAGCACAACTATTACAGCAACTATCACATTCCTCAGTTAGGAACATTTGCTTTTATGTGCTTATGATTTCTAAAACCAGTATGTATTTTTCATGCATTACCAGTAATTACTAATGCTGTAGTTTCTGTACAGAGCAGGGGACCCACTATGTCTTTTGTCTCCACTGATAACAGGGCCATTCTTCCATTCTTTGATAATTTGTTAAAAAAAATGTGGTGATTTGGGCAAAAAAAAGTCAGCCTATTTATTTCAGTTGTTAATGAAAGTCCAGTTGTTATTGAAGTGTGTATGTGAATTCCAGAAAATGATTCTGTGGGATAAATTTCTAAATTAACCTTGAAGAATTGCTCAAGCTGAAAAAGTTCATAGAGAGTAGCTTTCTAGAGGTCTAGAAAAAAGCTTTCAAGAAAAGTGACAAAACACAAAGGTGTTTTCCTCCATCAATACTAAAGACATTTTCAAATTAAACTCGGGGAAGGTGCATTCTGTATTCACTCTTTCTAATATGGCATGTGCACGTATGCTAAGAAGCTGGTCTGGGAATTTGAGCTTCCCATATTAGCATAGAAGTAGATTAAACTAAGCAAACAGCAGACACTACAGGAAATACCTTGAGATGGAGAGATTGCTGTGTCTGAAAACTAAATCACTAAACTCACAAACAGTATCTGTCTAAACCACTGGATTCAAGAAATGGTTACTTTGCAGGCCCAGTCCTGATCTATCTTCTCAGTGTTAGCCAGATAACACATTTTCCTTGCTGAGTCTCTCCTTGGACCACTGAGAAGCCCTCAGCAAGTCCTGTCTGAGTGAGGAAGTTACCAGAGCAGAGTGCTTGGCCAGAGGTTGCAGATATTTTACCACAGGGTTTACAGTTTGAAACATCTTTCTGCTTTGTGAGTATACTCTTGCTTATTCTATATTTATAATTTATGCCACAGGATTAGGGTTAAGTTTCCATTCTAGAATTTGGTCTAGAAAAACCTTGTAGTGCACACATTATGCTCAATAAAGTTTCTCAATTCACAGATACAAAAAGAAAAAAGATACACTCCTAGTACAAAGTTCTGTCTGCATATTTATTCACCATTCAAAAAGGGTTATTGTTACTGGATTACAGTATTTTTCAAAGGTCCATTATGAAATACTTTTTGCTGAATATATTTACGCTATGAATTCTCCAGCTTACAAACTGCATACAGCTGGAAACTGTGGACTTTGAATAAATTAGAATATTATTCTAAAGTCGAGGGTAGATTTAAATATCAGATTTTCACCAGTGTCTGCTGAAACATCCTTAATGAGTCTCCAGGGCACAATAAACTGCAGTTATTCTGCACAATTTTGAATGAAAAGCTACAAATATCAAAGCAAAATAGTCTTGTTGGAAGACCGATAAACTTTTTCATTGTCTGTCTATTTCACTCAGAACCTCAGATAATCTCCACATGGAACATAATATTACTTGTAAGTCATCATATAACTAGCTAAGGTGGCATTCTTTTCCTTGTGCTACACACAATAGATCAGGCAAGAAAAAAAATATATGTAAAATCCGTCTGACAGAAAGATTTTTACTGATTTTCAAAGAATTCAGACATTACCCGATAAAGCCTACTAGAACAGTGACATGAAAAAATTCTGGTCTTCTCAGCTATTATGACATACAATGCATGGTGATTAACACAGAGGAATATGCACAGGGTCAATGAGCCAATGGGATAAGTAACCAAAATTAGCAAGTGATCATTATACCATTTTTACTGCATCTCTTTTCCCCATTTTCCCTACAATTATTATTCAAGTTTCTTTCAAGTGTCTGTGAGATTTTTGGAAGATATTAAGATGCATTTTTCTGAATAAATTTTTTTATTACTTTTATTATCATAACTTTCTGTTTTTCAGGAGAACTACATGCTGCAGTTCTCCTTAATCTTTCATTCCTTACTAATTTGTGGACAACAAGCTGCCCATGAGCCAGCAGTCTGTCCCTGGGGCCAAGAAGGTCAATGGTGTCTTGGGGACCATCAGGAAGAGCACTGCCAGCAGGTCAAGAGAGATGATTCTACCCCTTTACTCAGCCCTAGTGAGGTCACATCTGGAGTGCTGTGTCCAGTTTTGGGCTCCCCAGCACAAGAAACACATGGAGATATTCAGGAACTGTCTGGATGCAATTCTGTGCCATGTTCTCCAGGACAACCCTGCTTGAACAGGGTTGAAGGCTGGACCAGATGGCCTCTTGTGTCTCCTTCCAACCTTACCTGCTCTGTGATTCTGTGACAAATATTGCAAGATATAGGAGAGTTTTACACCTCCTCCCTCATCTCTGACAGAAAGATTGACTGTAGTAGGTAGACAGCCAGGGACAGAGTTCGGAAAAGTCTAGTCTCTGACATCATAATTACGTGCAATCCATGCAAGGTTACATATAATGAAGAGAAATTATGTCTTAAGATGTTTGAGGAGTAAGGGAAAAATATAAGTGCTATTGCAGTGCTGGCTACACAATTAATGAAATACATACGCTTCTTGTCAGCTATGATTAGAAAATATAAACTGATTTTGGAAAAGGTACAGAAGGAGATGCTAAGAGACTAGGAAAATGAAGTTTCTATTATCCAAGAGGAGATTAGGATAATTATTGACCTGATTTGACAAAGTTTAGGCCAGAATGAGCAATGGTGAAATCTTATCACAGAGACAGAAGGACATGTAAGGAAGACAATAAGGCAGCAATGGCACAAGAAACAGATGGGTTTCAAATGACCATGAGCAGGTTGAGATCATCTCATGGTGCCCCTTTCACACCCAGCACCAGGGAATCTAGCCAGCTCCTCAGGAGGAGCACAGTGCAGGCTGGCACTTACAAGGTTTACAGGAATTGTATAAATTCAATTTTTTCTGTAAATAATAAAGGTAATACAGTAATATAAATTCATTGGAACCACTGGGATGGGTGAAGTAAGTTTACGCAAACCAACAAGTGTATTGCTGTAAATTTAAAAATAATAAAAGACTCTCTCTTCACTTGACCTAACTGGCAAGTGGTGAGTTCAGCCATCCAAAGTCTAAAGAGTATTTAAATGTGGAAAAGATTTTTACTGTTGTAAATATGAAAATAATAGATGTATACCTAAAATGAACTAGAGAGTATGTGCGCTCTCCCAACACAGGTTGTTTTAAGTATCTCTGTTACATTTAACCTGCTCAAAGTGCTAATGGCATTATTGAAAAAATGCCTGTGTAAGTGACAAACTCATTTACCCTAAAAGCCATGAATAGAGGTGAGCACTGCATTCCAAACTGTACATTATATGGTTTAATCTAAATCCACTTTGAAGTACAGTGTTCATCCAGATGCAGTGCTTGGATAATAATTGGCCTAACCTACTTGTACATTCAAACAAAACTGAGGTGACAATTCTTAATTCACAACATATGATATGACACAACACAACACGACACAACACAACACGACACAATATGAGATGGATGGATGGATGGATGGATGGATGGATGGATGGATGGATGGATGGATGGATGGATGGATTCATTTTGTCTGCCTCTCCTTGATCTCCCCCTTTGGTCAAAAGTCATGATGAACATCTATGAATACAGAGGGTTCTTTTTAATGAGAGTGTTCTAGGAGGGAGTCAGAGTCCACTGCAAAACACCCACAAGAAGGAAGATTAAAACCTTATATAAGGTGTCATATATTTTTTACTGGATAGCTAAATTAAAATATGCATTTAACTTTGGCTATTAATATTATTCTTCCCCTAAAAAACACAATTATCTATTTAATTTTATACCCAAGGAAAACTAATTTAGTTGAAATGAAGTTTCTAAAATTAACTCTTTACAACTTGTTTTCCAGATGTTTCAACAAAACTATTAATTTTCCTTAAAGAAAATCCTCGTTTTGGGGTTCAAAGGCCAGAACAAGGCCTGCACACCAGTCCAGATCTTTAAAGAAGGTACTCATTTCAAACCAAGTGTCACACCAGTTAGGGGAGTTTTGGCACAGAAGTAGAGCATGCCATCTCCTTGAGAAGTTAAAATGATCATGTAGTTATTTCTATAATTGTAATCAGTTCATGACAGGCTCTTATCAATTATTAACTGACACACAAGACTGTCTAAGAGCATTTGAGTGCTTCTTATTGAAGTTGTCAGAAGTATGTGACCATTCTTCTGCATGACTCTTCCTCAATGTGCTTTGTAGATGCGCAGTGTGATCTATCAGGATCCCTCAGTCTTACTATAAAGAAAAACTCACCATGATTAAATCAGCTTGCATCCCTGTCAGGGTTTAGAGAGGAATACTTTTTTTCCCATTTTACTGAAGGACCCACCTATTATCAAAAACCTGGAGTTTGGTTCTTTTTGCTTATCGCTGTCATTTAGCTGTTCTTTAACCATGGTGTCCTTATGTTGCCACTTCACAAGTTACCAATGAATGATTCAGTGTAGACTTCTCAAATATTGAACCTCCCACTGAAGGCTTTTTCTGAAACACCTGATATATGACTTTAGTAAATCAGTGCATATATACTTTATATATAGTGTGCCCTATCTTCCTACTATAACTCTTGATAAATCTGTGTTAGAACTAACTTTTTGTTTTTAATACCATCCATTATTAATACTGCCCCCTGTTAGAAATCAGACACAATCAAGTTGTCTGACCATAGAGCAGGATGCACAGAAATACCAAAATCCATCTCCTCAAGCCTGTCCAGGGTAAAATGAAGGCAAACGCTCTTTCCTTTATCATACCTATCACGAGTTTTTGCAACAAGCTTTGCTCAAGGTATGCCAAGAAAATATGCATTTTACATTCTTTAATGAATCAGTTTCTAAAATAGGAATCCATAAATGTTTCCACAGATTCATTTGAAAATCTTGATATATCAGAAAAGTTGTCAATGCAGTAATAATCAAGGAGAAGGTATCAGCATGACTCAAAGTAGCTTCCAGAAGTACATGAAAAATTTGATCCTCAGTCCAGTGACACTTCTGTCCTTGACATCATTGTCCATAACAAGAGTAAAGAAAGAAAGAAATAATTTCTTTATTGGACTAGCAAAGTTTTGTTCACTGAAATTTGTTATTGCTTCAGTGAGTTCTTCAGAGATTTGCCTCTTTCCATTTTCTATGAACAAGATGGGATGACTTGTTCCTCTCTAATAGAGAAAATCCACTGCCTTGTGTCTTCCAATGGAAAATAAATACAAACCACCTCACATTCATTAAATAGCATTTTTTTATTTTTCAAAAAGCAAGAGTGAACATCGAGGGAACCCAGAGATATATATTATTTACCTACAGAGAGTATTCTGTTCTCGGGGACTTCATGTCACAAGCTAGAAATCAAGAGGCAAAGGTGTTAATTACATTTCTGTTTCAAGTCTTTTCAGAGTGGAGGCAGAATTCATTTAGCAGCCCTCAGGAACAACTGACCTTCTAGAAATGTCATTCTGTGACTGCCCATGCTATAAGTCGTCCTTGTCAGAGATGAGCTATAAAGCCCAAATTATTGATTGTTTTCCAAATTTCCACCAAGCATATTTTTTTCAGAAATAGCTTGTCATAATTATTCCTATTTCCAAATATTTGTAAGATCATCACCATTACAGTGATGGAGACAATATATCCAGAAAGATGTTATAATATATACTAGTCTATAAAGTTAAAGCATACAAGGAAATTTAATTAGCTTGTTATTCACTGGTACTTTGTATGCAATCGTTTCACACTTTTCCTTTATACGACTATGACCTGTTTTCTCTCTTTTTCTTCTTTTTCCTCCTGTCTGTCCATCAAAACACAACACAAACAATGACAATACACAGAAGGAACAAGCAGAGCTCATCCAAGCATGTTGAGAAAGGATTAGAAGCACAAGCAGTGAGTACTGGCAAAGTTTTTCTGAGTTTGTTGCCCTAATTTCAGCATTTTCATAAAGAAAAGCAAGCAAATCTTAGCTATTAAAAAATTATGGAAATAGCTGGAGCAAGTATAATGGATACAAAATGGATAAAATGGATACAAAGATACAAATGCCTTTGACAATCTGTGGGCAGCCTTGCACGTTACCTTAAAAAAAAAATAAGTGTCCCTTTTCTGTGAGATGTCAAATCTGCTGTCCTGATGCGAATAGTATTCTGTCAGTCTTGTAAAAAGCTAAATTAGTCTTGCAAGATGGAAGGGGGACATAAAAATCTGTCTTGTATATTGTGATTTGTATCTCATCTTAATGTCAGAACTCCAGTAACTGAGGAAAAAGAAGTAGGCGCTTTTCTCTGCAGGGAAGGTGACAAACTTAAGAACTCTCACATAGTCCCTGAGCACCTTAAAGCCACTGCAAACAGGTCCACTAGGACGGAAGTAACCAGCTCTACAGTGTCATGATTTTTAACACCTATGCAGTACTCCAAGGATAGTATTTGACTCTGGTAAATTTCTCATAGCTTTGTACTCTAAGAGACCTTCAGACCAAAGAGGAAAAAAACTGGGTTTAGTTCTGTATTGTCCTTATGGATTATACATTTTATTTTTAGTTCAACTCATATGAAACTAAAGTAAGACTGACTTACAGAGGCACCCCAAGAGATCACTCAGTCTCCCCCCACAGCTGGGCTTGCTGGACCTATGACGTTCATAGCAGATGTTCCTAAAGGTCTTCAGTAAAGAAGATTTAGTCACACCCCTAAGCAATCTCTTCCAGTGCTTACGTGCAAAAAGTGCTCAACAGTGGGTTTAGTCCCTTCAAAAAGATACCTTAATCTTATAAAAGACTCAAAGCGGTAGACTACCATCTGGAAAAAATGAACTTTCTGGTTTTGCCACAAGAATATCCAAGTAGTGAAGAATGTATTAATACATCATAGGTAAGCTGGGGTACAAAGGTTTCCTAACCTGCCTCTTATCCTGTATCTGTGCTCCTATTTTCTTTGCTTCAACACAGCAGAAGAAATTTGGGAAGTACCTGTTCACCTTTTTAAGGATAGAACACAAACACAGAGAATACAGGGGGCAAAGGACCTTGTTATGTCAGATCTCAGAGCCTGGATGAAACCCTTAAATTTCCTCCTTGACAATAGACCTGACCTAGCCAAGGTTCATCAATTCAATTTACCTTCAAGCTCAATTCAATTCACATGAACACCACAGCAGGCACCTGAACACAGACAGTGCTACAGCTACCCATGGGTTAAAACATTGCTTGCAATAGATTGACAAATGTAATTTATTGGAGTGCAATGAGTGTGTCCCAAAGGAATGCAGACTGAATGAAAAATGAGAAGGGAGTGAAGTTCAGTCAGTTGGACCCTGGTTGTGCAGGTAATTAAAAGAAGCTCCCAGCATTCCCCAAGGATGCATCTCTATGTCCATTAGCGGGATATGTCTGTCATAAATATGTTCCCCTTAGTGTTTTTTAAAAACTTGATATCAAATCCTTTGAAAAGTGGGCAGAAAAAGAAACCGAAACAATTTTGTTCTGAAGTGCTGGAAGACAATGATAAATGAACAATATAACTGCAGAATTACCAGTGCCTTTAAATAGCCAGCAGGGACATAATCAATGAATCTCAGAAATGTGATTCTTGACACACAGCACAGACTAGTGAAAAAAAAGGAAAGGTCTGTGTCAGTTGGTTCGGGGAATTTTTTAAAGGATTGTACTTCTGTCTTTCCCACCATCCGATGAATTTGGCTCCAAGATCACTAAAAGAAATATGGCAGTCAGTAAAACACATATGGTAGTTGGCTATCACCTGTCTGAGCTTTCAAATTGGGGTTAAACATTGCCTACACGTGATCTCCCCTCTTGAAAGTGCAAGTCTTTATTTGGACTGGAGAAAGGTTATAGTCTTTGGCTGACACTCAAGTAATAACATGTAGAGATGATATTAATGCAAAAATGTAACAAAACTTCCTATTGTTAAATAATTTTTGTCCAATTAAAAATGTATGCTTGGTGTAGAACGGTCCTTATTTAAAAATGTAGAACTGCCAGTAGCCAGGATAGTTATATTTAGTATTAATGCGAAGAAGGATTTGACTCAGCTGACAGGACTCTCCCTTCTGATTCAAGCTCTAATACTTTCCATAATGCAGTGAACTAAAATTGTTTCAATGTGGGATTTTTTCTCATGAAGAACCACAATCCTAAGCCGTAGCCACTTACGGTTATTAGAGATTCCTGGTAGTGTTGATAAGCCAGTGGTGAATGAGCCACGTTTTCACAATGCCTGTGAAGTTTTTTTCTGAGTGCACTACTCTTCATCTACTTCCCTGAGCAGCAAATGAGGGAAATACAGGTTGCAGCTGACGGGGACATCATGCCTGAGCTCCCTAGGACCTTCCATGGGTGCTGAAGGTAGAAACTGTGCTTGGTAGGAGGACTGGGCCAGGAAAGGACAAGGCTTTTCTCTGACCTATAGATACAAAGAAGTTTATTAGAGGAGCCATGAATCATATTTCTATAAGTATCCAAACATGCATGGGCAGCAGTTTGCAGGTCGGTTTGTTCTCTTGATGTGTGGCTCTGCTGAGAACCATGCTGTGCCTGTAGAGTAATGTAAGCAGATCCCAATCACCCTTAAATTAGCTAAACTGCACACCCAAAGACACTGAGACTAACACTGGCTGCAAAGTTCACCTAAGAAGCTCTTTACAGCCCCAAGCATCATAGGTGAGAGGCAGGTAGGCTGAAGCTGCTGCAGGTAGGGCTGGGCTATGATTTAAACCAAAGTAAGCAAGGGCAGGTTGACAGAAGGCATGTGATGAGCTCCTAACTCGTATAGAGAGATCTGCCTATTGCACCATGGAATCCTGCAGCTGCCCTGGGTGCCAGCACAAGAGGAGTCTGCCCTGAAGTAGGATGGTCCAGGCATAGTCCTCCAGGGCCAGCTGCAAGCCTGTGACAGGCACTGAACAGCATTTGCACAAGTTTGCTAAGTGTTCTGTGACCTTAACTCTGCTGACTTTCAGGAAGTTTAAGGCCACTAAACACCCAAATGATTTTTAAAATGGAAATTAAATTCTAAGGAACATATGGCCTGTCCACACCACAAAACAAATGTGGCAGATTTAATCTAGATAGCAGGGGCAGCAACAGCAACAAGGATGGGAAGGTTTCAATGTCAGCATGTGCTGCTAGAAGATCACATACAGAATTAGCTCCTGGAGCCAAGAGTTTGCACCTCAGCACCTACCTCAGATAATGCCTGAGTTGATGCATCTTCACTTCTTTTCTTATGCCAGTTATTTAAACTAGCAAACATAAATGTGCAAACAGTATGGATGCATTTATACTAGTTTTATTTATATTTATACTTAAGCAGCACAGCCCTATTTTATGGTTAAATAGGTGATCTCTGGGTCTGTTCTGGGCCAAACCAGTCAGTGTGATACAAATAATTCCCAGGCATAGTTCAGGAGTCAGCACATGAGAGGGACAATTCCCCACACACATATACTTTGCAGGCAGGCAAAACTGCTCTGGGAGATGCCATGATTTAACCCCAGCTATCACCAGGCAGAAAGAGTACACCTCATGGGCATGAGAACAGTTGTATAACTTAAAATTATTATTATTATTATTATTATTATTATTATTATTATTATTATTATTATTAATAATAATAATAATAATAATAATAATAATAATAATAATAATAATAAATTGAAAAGGAGAGAAAGAGAGGAATAAAGCCCAAGAAAGGCAATAGATGCACAGTCCAGTTGCTCAACACCTGGTGACAGATGCCCAGACAGTCCCCCAGCAGCTACAGGCCCCTTCCACACATTCCTATACTGAGCATGATGTTCTACCTTATGAAAGAGCCCCTTGGGGCAGTTCAGGTCAGCTGTCCTGGTCATAACTCTCCCCCAGCTTCTTCTGCACCTACTTGCCTGCAGAGGATGGGAAACTGGCAAGTCCTTAACTTAGAGGAAGCACTATTTTGAAACAGTTAAAACATCAATGTGCTATCAACATTTTTCTCACACTAAATCCAAAACATAACTTTATACAGGAAAATTAACTATGCCAACTGAAACCAGGCAGGAGAGTAACATAGTTCTTTGCAGAGATGGACCTTAGTACCAATCAATGTCCATGATTGTTCCTAGGCACATTTTGTTTACTGCTATGAATTTTTGAATACAGCATTTTCACTTTGCTCTGTGGTCATGCTAGATATTTCAGGCATATTTTAAAGCATTTACTCCTTACATTTTTTCACAGCTTTCCCACTTCAACACTTACTACAACTCTGTTCCACCCTGAAGAGACAGCTGTGACCAGTTTTGTCCAAATAATTCACTGTTTACTGTTACAAACCTACAGCTGCAAAGACAATTCAGTAACTCACCTTACACACACACAAACACTTCTTTCACAGAAGGACTACTTATATACCATTAAATTTGTGAATGCTTTCCAGGGGTTAAAATTCCTCAACATCCTCAGCAGTACATTAAAACAAGGTCTATGCACATGGCCCACATAAGAATCACAGTGTACTCTTGCAAAGTGCAAGTTCAGACCAGCTGCAGATTGGGATTTCAGGTCTTGAATAACTTGCAATAAAACTAAAGAAGATATCTAAGAGGATATATGTTATTATTTTTTTGTTTCTTTATTGTTATTTAGGTGACAGAAGAACAGTTTCTTGGTGTCACCAGCCATAGAGGAAAATTAAGACTGCAACATATTAATCATCTTAAAACTCCTAGAGACTCATGAAAAGCAAATTACACTACCTGAAAATGTAAAAATCACCTCCTTCTATTTTATGTGAGAGCATGGGCATAAAAATGGAAATAATCCCCTCATGACACTATCCAGCAACATCATGACCCTGAGTTATAAACAGGAAGAGATTTTCAGTGTACTGCCAGGGATTTAGTGGAGGGATCCCCATTAACGTTAATAGGAGGAAATTCAGCCTTTCATGTCAAATGTCCTGACAACCAAGCAGCTTGCCACTGCCTATGCACCCAGCCAGAAGGAGGGATGAAAACTGTTAATTGCTTTCTGATGTTGGAGTTGAACTGAGGATACAATATAAGGATAAGGCATCTGGAAATAATACTCCTTTTAAGAAATCTGGGAGGTAAGTGCCTGCTTTGCTGCACAGGCGTGTGATCCCTCACTCCGCAGCTCTCTGGCAAAGTCTAACGTGAGCATCATTTAGATTAGATGAGATTAATCTTAAACTTCATTGCCCATGCAAACAAGACAATCTAAGCGAACTGACATATTTCCTAACCATTTAGATGAAAACATAAATGATTCTCTCTGGAAAGCTTTTAAGCAAATTACAACCCAAAATGAACATAAAGGCAAAATGAACTATTCTGTTGTAAGGATCTTGTGCTTTTTGTATAATAGCTGAAGTTTTTTTATGTTTCATAATGTTTAGCAGTGTAAACTATGAAACATGCTGGGTCATCTTCATTCACTGTATTTTCTTATCCAAATTTTCCCTTTTTATAACAGAAGAAATATTGATAAGAATCTACTGGACTAAATTACAGATTTCTTGTGGGAACTGACAGTTGTCAAGCAAGAGATTTTTAGGCTTCAGGCATTAGCTTGAGCCTGTGTGAGACCAAGTGACATAACTTTCTCACTCTGGCCTGAGAAATCATAAGGAGGAATCCAAACAGTCCTTAGAGAAGGCAAACAACCTTTGCAGGCGTTGTCTGTCACCTTGTTGTTCACTTGCAAGAAAAAGTCAAGGAGCGGTGTTCCCAATTGTCCAGTGATGGTGATGTGTTGGTTTAATGACCAGTGAGAGGTTTACCTTTTCAGACCTTCTCAGAACTTTCTACAAAAGAAAATCTGGAAGAATAAATCTTGCTTTCTTCAGCAACCAAGGCTAGAGAGTCTGTGCCGTACTTTCGTCATTCCTAATATAGTGCGACAGTTTCTCTCAATTTTGAAAGAAGTTCAGATTTGCATGCTTCTTGTGCATCCAAAAGTGTGGGGAGAAAACCAATACAAAATATGAATTAGAGCCAGTGAAGGAAATAATGGCAGTGCATAAAAACTGGAGATTTATACCTAGTTGTCTATCAAAGTTGTGTGGAGCCAGGAAGAATGGGAAGAGTTGTTCCCCTGAGGAGGAAGGAAGACACAAAGTGCAGTCAACTGACCACAGTTGTCATTCCCCATCCCATGTGCCACCAGGAGAGGAGGAGGTAGAGAAATTGTGAGTAAAGTTGGGCCAGAGAAGAAGGAAGGGTGGGAGAAAGGTGTTCTAAAATTTGTGTTTGTTTATCATCCAGCTCTGACTTGATTAGTAATAAATTAAATTAATTTTTTCAAGTCAAGTCTGTATTGCCCATGGTTGTAACTGGGGTGTATTTTCTCCTTGGGATGACAGACTCTTCTCTGCTACACTACAAAGAACAAAGGACAACAGGCACAAGTTGCCACAAAAATTCTAACTGAAGAAGAGGAAACCAGTGGTCATGGTGAGGATTGTCAAACACTGGCTTATCCTGCCAAGACATTTTGTGTGATCACCATCCTTCAGATAACCGGGTCAGAGCAATTTGATCTATCTTTGAAGCCAGCACCCTTTTGAGCAGGGTGTGGATTAGAGATCTACACATTTTTCTTCCAGCCTAAATTAGTCTCTGATCTTATGTGAGGTTGAAAATATTGCTCAATTCCAGAAACAATTCTGCAGAAGAAGAGACATTACTATAATCTTTGTGGAAAGATGGCTGGAGGCAAAATTAGAGGAAACTGAGAAGTTATATACACATCCTAACAGAAGTACAGGAATTATAGGGTGAAATGCAATTGCTTCTCCTTGGATGGAGTGTGGTTGTCATGCTGGAAACCTATTCCACAATCATTCCCCACACCCACGATATGCACCTGTAAGCACCTGCTAAGGGAGATGGAATGGAGAGGGTGAGGCAGAGTGGAGAAACCACAGCCAGGCTCTGTTGAAACACTTGCAGGGAGGGGACCTTAATGGTAACTTATGGTACTTAGCAGTTGGAAAATTACAAAGCACCAAGGGAGATAGGGGATGTTCTGCTGCTGAGCCAACTACACCCTCCTCAGATGAATTTGGTTCATTATAATCTCACAGTAATATTAACTCACACACACCTTCATCCCAAAGTTTTCTGCCTCTAAGGTACAATCACCCCTCACTGTGCACATGCTTATATTTTTTTACTGTATCTTTCAGAGTGAAGCAAGAGAATTTTACACCAATCAGTAACAAAGGTTTGACTTAACAAAGGTATGTTTGACTGAAGTCATTCAAGCTCTAAACATAAAGAAATTATAAAAGAAAGTAGAGAATGGGGAGAAGCCAGGGAAAACTCCACAATAAATTCTGGGATTAGTTGATGTACTGAACCTGTTTCGCCCATAGGGATCCTGGTGGGTAAAACCTATACTCCAGTCACACTGAATTTGGGATTAGAGCTAATCTGTGTATTGCTTTGAATATGTTTTTGCATTCAGATAATATCACTGACAATCCATGAACCTCAGCTTGTCACAATTTTCTATTCAAATTAAATTTAAAATGTTTAAAATAAAAGAGAGTTATTCCTCAAACTGCTAGTGTGGGTCCTTCACAGGCGCTGACTGTCGCCGGTAGCGGGTAACAGAACTCAAATAATGTAGGAGACCTGCTGAGTGGTGTTCCTAAAGCTGCTGGTGTGTGTTCTCAGTGAACAAGTCAGCTGAACCACCCTCTGATCCAGCAGGACTGCTCACTGAAGGGTGCTCCTAATGGGACACTGACAGACTGGTGGAGCACAAGGGTCTCTGCTTTCCTGGGGCACTGACAGACAAATCAAACACTAAGGGTCAAATATATCTCCCTTTTCATATGATAATCTTTATAAAGATCTAGCCTGAGCCAGGAGGGTACCAGGAGGCCCGTGAAGCTCAAATTCACACGTGGGGATCATTCCTTATCTTTTTTAATCACTCTGCACCAGTACTTCAGAATCGCATTTCTAGTGCAAAGTAATAAATGTAACACCATTCTATTTTGAAAGTGGCCAGGATTTATTTACCTCAGGAACTCTTTCAAATGCCATCAGAAGCTGTGTTAAAGTGAAATTTTAGCATATAAAAAAGTCTTTGCTGTAGTTTCTGTTCCTTGTTTCACTGTCCTTTTCCTGGTGGAGAATATGAAAGGCAAGGTGGTGTAGCTCTCCCTGTCTTCACTCCTCTGTAACTTGTCCCAGGCTTGCCAGGAATGTGAAGCTCCATAATGATGTGGCTGAGTTACACAACCGTGGCTCAGACTTCTAATTACTGTGTTTGAGAATGAGCTGTGAAAAAGTCTGTAGAGCAGAGATAAGGAAGATAAAGCCTCAGAAAGGTAAGAACTGCTGAGACAGGATCATTAGTAGCTCTAGGATTCAAGAAGGAAAGCACTGTCATGGAAGGTTATGAAACAAAACAAAAACAAACAAATAAAGACCATCCCAAACAAATGAACAAACAAAAAAAACCCAACTGCAATGCTGAAAGGTAGCAGCTCAGGGGCAGAATCTATGCCATGCAGCAAAGCTGGTCAACCCTCTTCCTGACTGATGCCTACCTGGACTGCAAGCACTCTCTCAAGTGTCTTACTCAGGTGGAAAACATAATAAACCATGTGGCTTCATAAGCACAGTTAACTTTTGTGTGTGTTGGCTAAAGCATAATTGTTTTATCCCTTAAAAGTGTGTATATCTCGATTGCAGGGACTCATTAAAGGGCTAAACACACAGGAGGAACAAGTGTCCCAAAGAAACACCATCACTGGAGTGCAATTCTGAGATGTGCAGCAATGTTTGGATTGCATTTTGAGGCAGAAGAAAGAACTTGTTAATCTGTCATTTTATTAATCAAGTTTATTATGTGTAAAAACATGCAGGTTGTGTGACAAAGCCCTTAGGAGTGTTCATGTCATTGTCAGGGATAGCTTTCTATGTGGTTTCCCTGCCTGTCTATTTTGTAATTAATGTCATTCCCAAACAAGCAATTCAAGAGCAGCATTTCTCAAGGGTTTTTAATGCAGTGTCACTCTTCTATTTACATATTCAAGCACTGAGCCATGAAACCAAGAGTATCAGCGTGAGTTTAGGCAATTTATGCATAGTTGATTACAATTTTTAAATTATTACTCTTAAGTAAAACTGCCTGCCTTCAGTTCATAGAAGGGGAATTCCTAGAATTGGAAAGAAGAAAGAAGTAGCAGCAATGTTGTTTCAGTTACTGAAAAACCCACCAGTATCTGCTGCTCACTACCAGAGACCACCACAGTCTGTGCCAAGGTTATCACACCATCCTCCAAAGAAACCAAATTCCTCAAGTTAGAAATTGCTTTGCCAGGTGCTTGTTCTTCATGAAGAAACAGCATTACAAACAGAGTTCTGGATAAATAAGATCTTTTGCTCGATCTTATTTAACTTTCCTGATTTTTGGCTTCCATACCCATTAGAGCTGTAGATGTTAAGCAATTAGATGTGGATTTCTCTTCAGAGATATTTTTCACAAAATTTGAACAGGATAGGCAAGGATGCTCTGACTTAAATGCTGCAATCATTCCCACTCTTTGGTGTGTCCTCAGAGGACAAGAGGATGGAGGCTTTGCAAGAGCTGGCCTGAGGTTATTTACAGCTAAAGCTTTGGCTGACCAAACAGCTGGGACCCTCACTTACTAGAAGGAGACACTTTTGCATGTCAGCAGATGACAGTCATGTGATCATCATCAGGTGATCCTGATGGTCAGGTGAGTAAGCCCTAAAAACATCATCAGGTGATCCTGATGGTCAGGTGAGTAAGCCCTAAAAAGCATAGGATTAATCATTCTAGTTCCAAATCTCCTCAAAGATGCTCCACTTTCATATCCATCAACCATAGCTGTTGGCATATTGGCCATACCCTTAAAGACTCCCTCCTTTTCTGCAGTAGTATCATATCTATAGGGGGGGGCTGAAATCTAAACTCCTCAGTTGAAGCTGTCCAGCTGGCTTCTTAGCAGTGACTTACAGAGCCAGGTGTCATTATTTCTCTGAAAGATACAAAGGGAGGAAACTAAGCAATTAGAGGATCTTGTAAAATCCTGTCAAGCTGCAGAGTGGTCTATTTATTTTCCTATTGATCTTGCCTTTCTTTCTTTGAGGAATAATGACTGTCTCATCAAATGCCTCAAGTTCCCCTGTGTCACACTGTGCCTTAACCTTTGTAATGCTAAAGATCTCAGATTTGCAATTCTGTAGCATTTCACTCTGCAATTGTTCACCCAAACTGCTGTGGTGATATTTTTGTGCCTTGTCCTCCTGCTGTTATTCTCAAGTCCTTGCACCTCTAAACTCAGATATCACATTTCTCACAGTAGATGATTGCTCTGGCATGACAATTGTTTTTTTTTCCTGTTTTTCCCTTTATCCTGTTGTTTGAATTTCAGTTTAGCTATATATCAGATATGTATTATTCATTATTTTGCATGGACAGTGCTCAGCCAATGACTTTCCCTTCTGTGAAGACGTCCCAGAAACGAGTCTGAAGTCAATGTTCATTTCACAGGCTACTACATAAAAGCCTACTTTAAATTTATTTGGCACTTTTAATTTTCAAGGAAACTACAGGATACTGTAAAGCACTTGAGAAAGGGATGGTGTTTTCTCATGAGCTAGTTGAACACTAAATGTTGTGGACGCTGAATGTTACCACAATTTTCTAACTGTCATAACTCTTTGTCTATTCAACTACAGTTAAAAGCAATATTTTACTTTTATGTTCTTGGATTTACAAAAGCTAAAAAAATTTTAAACATTTTAACTCTGAAAACCTTTCTTGCAGGCATCATTTGCAGCATAAATAGCACCTTACTCTTGGGTGTGAGGACTCAGGCAGCTGAGATATTGCAGCTGTCTGTGCTGTGAGAAAACATTGTGCAGGCAAACCTCAGCCCTCCCAGCCCAGCCATACTCAGTCAGCCACATGGGGTGCTTATTCCTACCATAAACTTTGTGAATGCTGCTGAGCACATTTTGTGGCAGACCATAAATCCCAAACAGGTTAAATGAGACACCCACCCTGGTTACTTACAGTCCTTAAAAATGCTCCAGGACATGAACAATGTCAGTGACCAGCGCAGCCCCACAGCATGCAACACCCTGCCTCTGGGATCCTGGGGCTGGAACCAAAGGCATTTTCAGGAAGGCTGTGTCCTGCAGAACCTAGAGGTGCAGAGAACATCGTGATACAAATAAAAATGAGCCCAACTGAGGGTTTGAGAATCCCAGAAGGGAGATCAGAAAGCCTGTCTAAGCCTTTCTGTAGGTCAGATCAGTTGGGATAATGTCATTCTTGACAAATATCTGTATCACATCATGCATCAAGCTTAGATACACTAGTAATTTTTAAATTTTCTTTTCATCACTCAGAAAGGAATTGCTTAATTCAACCTTGACAGATCCAACAGAACAATATAAAAAGGAAAATCTGAGTATCTGTAGATTATTTGTGTTTGCTTTTGAAAAATGATATCTCATAGATGGGTTGAATATGTTTATCTGGCAGCATTCCAGATGACCTCAAGCCATGTCCTGATGCCAGACAGAAGGGTGTTATTAAAAAAAAAAAGCGAAAAAATCTAAATATAAGGGCAATAAAAAATTTCTCCCTGCAATTAATAACAAGTAACTAAAAATACCAAACCAACCACTTTTATTCACAATGAAGTAAATGGTTCTGGTTGGCTTGCAATAACTTTCATAGCTTGAGGGGAGAAGGAAATGTGTCTAAGCATAATTTAAAATACTAATTAAATAAATAAATATATCACTATATTTTTTGAGTCTTGGACAATTGTTTCTCAGTCACCAGACTGACATGTCTATGATTTGTTCAGTTAAATTTCTGAGTAAAATACTTATATTCAAGGAGAAGAAATCTAGCATGGAGTGGTCAAGTCTTTCTCTAATATTGTGTCTATGATAAACAGAGTTTTTACCTGGAATATTTTTGCTTACCCAATTTTTTTTCATGAATTGAAGCCTTATTTTTCCTACTGCCATCTGTGGATCAAGAAAGCCACTGTACCACAGCCAAGCTTTTTTTGTAATTCTGCATAATGGGCAAGAATAAAACCCAAAAACCTTGTTTTTGTATGTATACATATATTAAATGACAGATACCCTGTGGCAACATGCAGAATTGTCATTCACCACACAAAATGGGCCAGATTCTCTGATCCGGTATCATCACTTTGCATTGTGTTGCATTGCAAACATAATCCAGACCTAAAGCCTTGTTCAAGCTGACATGGTGAGGATTATCCCATTGCTCAGATAATCCTTTTGACCAGAGACCAAGTCCTTTCTCCTGGGACTTCTTCCTTTGCCATTAAGTATAGCAAGAGGTTCTTGCTTAAGAACAAGAAAAATTAATTAGCCCCTTACCATGTCACACTGAGTAAAGACTTATGATGACTTTTAGCCTATCTGTGATAGGATTGACAGAAGGACTTCCCCCAAATGTAGCCACATGTGTGCAAGGAGGTGGAGACTATTGAGCTAGGTAGTGAAAGTCTAATTAGCTGCCTAATTAGTTTCATTGTCTGGGGCTTTCCTGTTTAACCAATTCTTCATCTTGTCTGAGTACTCAGTGCCAATCTGCAAAGTAACAGCATGTCAAGGTTTACACTGTGTGGGAAGGAATTTAGATTCCAGATGCTCTGAACATTCTTCAATATTTGTAAACAGTATGTGTCATGGAGTACTCAGAGATAAAGTAAGTAGAGATCTATGTGTACTGAACAGACTCCAAAAGATTTTGACAGCACAAGTTCAGGACGTTATAAGAGAGATCAAGAAATGTTAGCCAAAAATTATTAGGTACAATATATTGAACTGAGGAAAAGGTAATAAGATATTACCTGAAACACAAGCTAGTGTTCTCATACCCAGTCAAGGAGCCAGCCAAGCTTGGAAAGAAAAAAGGGGCAGTCTGGGCTGGCTTGGCACTGCCTCAGCCCCTGGTCCCTGTCAGCAGGGCTGGGCTGAGTTTACCAGAGAAGGTCCTGGAAAACAGATCCCCCTCTTCTTGAAATGCAGGAGAGGTGCTACCCCCGAGCTGCTAGAGAACTCTAGTACCAGAAGGATGGAACTCCTATCTTTATCACTTTTACTATGCAAGTAGATGCCGGGCACTTGGAGAGCAGAAGATCATTAGCAGAGGAATGAGTGAGTCAGAGCTGAAAATTGGATTCCTGGGTTGCAAGGTCCTCTGAATTTTCTCTCTGAAAAGAGATGAACTTGTGCATAGGTGATCAGAATATTGTTGGAAGAGTTTAGCACTCCCTGCTGATCCTATGTGAGCTCCAGCAAGTCACCCAGTCTGTTTGCCAGTTCTTTTATCTGTGTGCCACAGAAAGAATAATGCTTTATTTCCCACATCCTGAGATCACGTGTCCTTCCCTTTTCTGAAACAAAGAGCATCCCAACTGTGAGCTGCACTGAACACAAGGACATTTTGTTTTCATTTACTGACATCCAAGTAACAGCATTAACAACTGACCAGACACCCCAGGATGAGTTTAAAGCAGAGCCTTAAAAAACAAAAACAAAAACAAAACAAAAACCCCAACCTGTAAACAATCTGCCTGTTGTATGGAAACCAGAATACTCGCTATGGTAAAGGCAATTTTGCTCATTAACTGAATTGTTAAGCATTAAAGCTGTGGTCAGTCCCCCATTTTCTCATGTAACTACAGTTCCAAATAGTTGAAATAAACAGTAGTTCTAACTAAAGCTGAGAGTATATCAACCAATATTTTCAGGGGGGCTGTAGAGATATGTTTGAGCTGCTGTGTGCATGACAGCAAAAAAGAGGGGAGGTTATTTTGTACAGTATGGATGAATCAAAAAAAGGGTGAGGAAATGGTACATGAAACCCATATACTACATGATCTGTGCTGACAGGCAAAATCCAGCAACCTCTCCAGCTGTGGTTTTGCACTAATATTAAGTGCCTGCTTAGGAAAGCCCAGTACAGCACACTCTGCAAGACCTTTGCTGCCACTGAATCACTCTGGTACTCACAGACATGTTCTTTTCCATTTATATGAGGAATTAATTGTTCTGTGCTAGCACCTGATTTTCTTCAGACACAGAGCTTCATAAGGTCAGCACGCCTGTGACATTTGAAGACTTTCTGCTCATTGGTTATTTCCTGGAGTTCATTTGTGAGTGAAATGGTGGAGGGGAATGTTTCTTTTGCTCTTTACAGCAGTGGTGTAGGACAGATCTTGGAAATTTGTTTTGCATTTTCACATGAGTAATTACTAGATGAAATCAGGAGGTTAGTGGGGAACGTGTTTTGTTTGATAAATATTTGGATTTAGCCAAATAACAATAAACATCTGCACCCCATTCTTACTGTTTTGCTTTAAGGGCCAGGACTGTGATGCCATCCACAAAAATCAGACGAATGAGTTGTTGTCTCCCTTCCCTGACAGCACCCAAATCCAGCTCAGTGAGTCAAGGCACTGGTCAGACCTGTGAGAGATTCTGATTCAAAGCCTCATACTGCCTGATTCAGAGCAGTGATTCCAACCCTCCCCAAAGACACCTAATCTACCAGGTAAGTACAGAGTATACCTTGTTATACTTTATGTAAAATGAATATTCATACAAGCAGAGATTCAAACTGACATTTTGCAGCAAGGACCTTTATTAAATTACCTCAGAGATTTTCTTTCTCTTCTGAGACTAAAGAATATTTAGCAATGTGAATTGTAACAAGCTTTTAGTGAAGAGCCTTATTCTGAAAGGGTTTTTTAAATGTTTGTAAATATTTCATTTTAGTGGCCAAATCAGAAATTCAAACACCAGTACAGCTCAGATGTTAATGTCCTCTCAGCTTCATGGTGGTCCGATAAGGAAAAGGAAGTAGCAATGGCTGATTCTGGAAAAGCTTGGCACATTTTTTATGCAAAACATTCAGTGTGAAGCTCTTCTGTAAGGAAGTGCACTCAATCCTTCACAAAATTATGAGGTGTGCATTAGAAAGCAAAACAATTTTCTGTATCTAAATATTTATTTACTTTTTAGTATTCTATTGCAAAAGAAAATTCAACAAAGCCTTCTGTTATTTTTCTGTCCTTTCCTGAATGATTTCTATTCTTTTGGCACGGTTAGTCTTACTACCCACTGCCAATGGAAGATTTCACCCTGAGGAAATATCTTACAATATTCAGTGGGTTTATTATAGTTTGCATTTGTCTTTCAAAAAACTAAAGAGCCTGGGGTATCTAGAGAAAGGACATTTAAGGGCTTGTGGAGCACATATAGCATGTAAATCACATATATCAGCTTTCCAGTCCAAGGTCTTCCAGGTTTCTGAGTGACTTTATCTTGGTTTTTTCATCAGAAGTATTTTGAAACAGATTTCCCTGTTGCACTTTGGTTCACACTGATGAAGTGCCACCAAAGTACACAAACTACATTACCCCTGGATTGAAGTGAACTAGAAGAGTGCCAGGAGCATTCATAAAGCACCTTAACTCCTAAACAGCATGCAGTCCACCAAGAAAGCAAGAACTAGTTCAAAATAAACTCCCCTGAAAAGTGTCTTCACAAACATCTGCTTTGATCTGCAGACACACTGTGCTATTTAATTATTCTGTGCTCTGTTTGTACAGAGCAAATGTAGCTTTTGCATCCTACCTGTGAAACAGCACATTCTTACTCTGGAGGGAGCAGACAGCACCAAGGACAGGGCATGCTTGGGTAAGGAACTCTTGGTATCACAGTGTGGGAGGAAGTGAAAACTCCTCAATGCCCCTGTGAGGAAGGGTGGAACCAATTGCACACAGGATGGGTTCTTCCTTACCTGCCAAAACTCACTGTGCACTCAAGATGCCTCCAGACACAGCTAGGTCAAGAGTAGGTTGCTCCTCACAGGACTCAAGGAAACCCAAGAGAGCAAAAAGGTACTGCCTGCCCCACTGGGAGGGACACAGCTGGTTTTGAGAGCAGTAGGAAATGCTGCTAGATGTGGGGTCTGGGTCAGGGTGCCTGACTGTCATAGACCCCTGTGACAGCTCTGCAAGAGTTGTACCCCAGACATGTCCTGAGAGGCTGCATGGGTTGAGGGTGAATGGTGTGAATGCTTGCAGTGTTTCATCAAAGATTCTGCAAAGATCCCTCAGAGAAGTGACATCCCTGATGCTTCTGGAAAACACACCTGGATGGCTTGCAAGAGCCCTACTCTGTTCTGCCTGGATGGCATGTGTCTCCACAGCTCTACCACTGGCTTCCAGATTACCCAGCCAAGCAGCACAGTGCCAGCTCTGTGCCTGTCAGTAAGCATTACTGTTCTGAGCCCTTGTCCAGCCCCTCACCACCATGCCGAACACAGCACAACTCATAACGTCTGCAGCTCAGGACCGAGGCCTACAAACAGCATGAGAAGTGCAGTTACCCTATTTTGGGGTAGGTTTCAAACACTTTTCTCTTTCAAACCACATTTCTGCTTTGCAGAATATAATTTTCTTTCTCAGGTTCTCACCTTTAACATCACCTTCCTGCTCTTACAAACCCAGTCTATCATCTTCCCTACTTCTACTTTCTAAATAACTGTGAATCCCTTAATTTGGACCTGGATTGAAATATTTGGTTTACTTCCTTTGTTGTACAGGAACATAGGGCAGAGAGTGTGGCAGGATTTCCAGCCACATCAGGCAATGAGAGCCCTCTCCATCCATCCTGCTCCATATCTTCCACATCCCTTCCACACCACTGCCCATCACAGTTCTGTGACCTCTACAGGGTCCAGCTCCAAGTGTATTCAGGTACAGGCACCTCCAGCTGACACTGAATTCAGGTCTGGCCTTTGGAGACATATATGTACATGGAAGTAAAATTAAAACTAGTTTTGTAAAAGCAATCTGTTCTACATACAGCCTTTTACATGGGTTTCATGCTGAAGTAGGAGAAAAACTCCATTTGAAATAATTCCCGTATCTGATGTCTTCTTTTGAGGGCAAAGGTATGAAGCAGGAGAGCGCTAACATGTGGCAGTATTGAATTACTTTTCTGGTTTTCTTCTTTGCTCATCCATGAGAGGGAATGATGCTTGCAGCTTCTCAGATAAGGAAAATCATATATTAAATTTATTGTATAGTACATATTTACTTTGAACAAACACCTTCATTGTTAGTGGTAATGGGGAAAGTCAGATATCTTTATTGATATTTATTTATATCTATTTATAAAGGGGTTGTTTTATCAGCATCATATTTTTTATACCTATCTAGTATGCTTTTATTTCTCATGAAGTTAGTTGTCTGCCAAATAGCAACTGATCATTGATGGGCAGATTTAGATGTAGGAGAAAAATTTGTTTAGACATAGGGAAGCCTCAAAGTAGGAGGACAGTAGATAACTTCCAAATGTTTTAGCTAAATAGAAGACTTCTGAAATAGCAAACAACCAATATTTTTAACTGTCAAGGGGAATTCAGTAGGCTGAAAAATGTGTTTAGTAATAAATTTCATCTATAAACTAAAGAAGGATCTTGCAGGGAGCTATTGCAGAATTGAAATAAGTTATGTCTAAACACATTTAGCTACTCTTATGTGAAATTACAGCAGACACCTACACAAAAACCTGCAAAAAGTTATATATCCTAATTAAAGGTTATTTTAATGCAAACCAGGACATTTCCATGCTTTTTTAAAACTTTTTTAAAATTTCTTTTCTTAAATTCCTTTTCTTCAATTTCTTTTCTTCAATTTCTTTTCTTTTCTTTTCTTTTCTTTTCTTTTCTTT
>NC_031768.1:32819117-32853062 GCF_001522545.3 Parus major
AAAAAAAAAAAAAAAGGAGCAGGATGTTCAATGTCTGATGGTAGAGACACCATCCGAGTGATCACTTGCATCTTCTGCATCCGTGTCATCACTCGAAGGTTCCTCTACTTGATGACCTTCATTCTGGTCACAGCCTGTGGTTTGCCTGTTGGCTTGGTTCTGCCTTTGTGATTGCAGGTCAGGTCAGACACATTTTGTAGGTATCCATTGCACCCCAGTATCTGTGGATACACATGCATACCCACGAAACAAAGCAAGAAGTTCAAATGGGCCTTCCCACTGCTTGGTGGTTAAATTTTGCACCCAAACCTTCACTTGGGGCTGATGTGTCTTGCCTGAAGCCTATAAAGGAAGGTGATGGTTCAAGATGACCGGGTTATTTGAATTCTGCGGCACCATAAGGTGATTGACCATATACAAAGCCTTTGCCAATCAACTTTGCAGGGTTTCACCCTGCATTCCCTGTTTTTGTTTTTCAAGAACCCACTTCAAAGTACCATGAGCGCATTCAACAATGTCTTGGCCAGTTGGAGAATGCAGAATGCCAAATTTGTGTGAGAAACCCCACAACTGCATGAACTGCTGCACTTTCTGTGAGGCGTAAGCAGGGCTATTATTGGTTTTCACAGTAGAGGGTACCCCTAGCACTGCAAAGGCCTTCCTCCAATGGGCGATGACATTGCGAGTTTTTTCTCCAGTGTGAGCAGAAGCCCACATTGCAGAGGAGAAAGTGTCAATAGACACATGCACATACTTGACCCTGCCAAATTCAGCAATTTGGGTGACATCCGTTTGCCAAATCTCCAAGGCCTTGAGACCTCTAGGGTTTATGCCTGCCGGTAAAGGCGGAGCAAGCATGTGACAGTCATCACAGGAATTGACAATGTCACTAGCCTCAGTTGGGGTCAACTGAAACAACTTTTGCAATGTATGTGCGTTTTGATGAAAAAATTCATGCAAAGCCTCGGCTTGCATGAGTACATCAGGCTGAGGTGCTGCCCATGCAGAGTTAGCCAACTTGTCAGCCCTGGCATTACCTTCTGCTATGGAACCTGGCAGATTGGCATAGCTTGTACCCTGCTCTTGAACCAAATCTCAAAGGGCGACTACTTTTTCTTCCTGGAGGGGCCACTGATTTTCCCAGATGGGTTTGTCCATGACCCCCCATAAAGGAGGCATAGGACGCGGTGTGCCCTTTGTCACAGTGGCCCCCATCAAAAATCTGTCCCAATCCGTACCCCCAGGCTGCCAGTACATCCCGCCCCTAGAGGTTAGCCATAGCCATGGTAACATAAACCCGAATCATAGCCGATTGTCTCTCTGAGTTTATGATTAGCACAGGCTGCTGGCTGATGAAGCATTGTGCCATTCCACCCAACCCTGTGACAGGCAACTCCACAGGATCCAGAGGCCACTCAGAGGAGGACAGGATGGTTATGTAAGCACCCGTGTCAATCAGACCTTGCAGATGGATCTCCAGCGGGGTGGCCCCAGGGAGGCACAGGGTACATCACATCTCAGGCCTTTTGTCAGTCAGGGTTGCAGTCCAGTGCACCTGAGGTACTCCGGTCGACCCAAAGCAGCCATCCCCTCGACACCGATCTGCAGCCCTGGAAACAGAAGACTTAAAAGGCACAAGTTGAGCAATGCGTGTTTTCTCGGGGATAGTGACAGCGGGGGTGAGGGTGGAAACCATAGCATAAAGCTGTCCCATATAATCAGCATCAATAAGTCCCACATGCACAATGATACCCTGAAGGGTGGCACTAGACCTCCCTATGAGGAGGGCACTTTTGCCCTCCCCCAAGGGTCCAAAGGCATCCAGGGGAACTTTGTGCACTTTGCAAGAGTCTAAGACTACTGTTGCTGCCGTGCAGACATCAAGTCCAGCTGAGCCACGGGTGCTGGCCACAAGCCGGCTGAGCAGACCTGCATCGGCAGCGGGACCCTGGGGAAGTGCTTGTGTCTGTGCATGTTTCCCCAAAGCACTCAGCTTCATGTTTCCCAAATGTGGCAAAGGCTGGCCCTTAGCATCTAGCTTTGTTGTGCAAGCTTCTGCATAGTGGTTTGGCTTTCCACACCGAGTGCACAGAAACAAGGGAGTTTTCCCTTTCTGTTTCTGTTTTCCCTGCTTTTTGGTGGCTTGTGCATTCACCTGTTTCTGCTGCTTGCCCTTTGGCCCTTTCGAGGACGATGGTAGAGCAGTAGCCAAGGCAGACGTCTTACAGTCTATGGTGCCTATATTAGCACAAGCCTGGACCATGTCTGGTAAGGAAGGATCCCCAGGGAGAGCCTCAATCAACCTCCTGCACTCATCATTGGCATTGCTTATTGCAAGCTCTTTGAGCAGTAGTTCTCTCAAATCGACATTTTCAACCTGCTTCTCCAAGGATGCAGAGAGTTTCTCAACAAAGTGCAAATAAGGTTCTTCAGTCCCTTGCACTATAGCAACAAACCTCTGTCTTAGAGCAGCTAACCCTATGCTAACCCTATGATTTCCATCAGTACTGCCATGCCTGTTTTCTGGCACTGGTCCAGCACATGAGGGTTAAAGGTAGCCTGAAAATCGGGGCCAGCAAAATTGCCTACACCTGTCAACAGATCACATCCAACCCCATACCTGGGGTCTTGGTGAGACAATTGACTATTTTGTACAGCTACTTTCACTGCTAGCTTCCTCCAAATGGCTTCAAAGACTTCAAGCTGGACAGGCTGAAACAACACCTGAGCCAGGTACCTAATGTCATGCGGTAACAGTGGCTCAGAGTTGATGACTCCAGCCATCTGCATCACCTCTGGAGAACCTAGACCATATCTAGCCACCTTGTCTGTAACATCCAACACAGCTTTGAAGGATATAATCTGATGCGTGTTAGGCTGTACCGATTGAGGATACGCCTTAGGCACAGGGAAAGCCCGGAGACCTCCTTGCAAGGTGACAATATCCCTTTGATCCAGCCCCATAGACATCAAAGGAGCAGGGACAGACAAGTGGTCGGGGCTCACATCCACTGTACCAGGTACCATGTCCCCTCCAGCATCTGCAGAGCTAGGAAGACCACCTCCATACCCCATGAAATGGTCCAGCGGGTCACATTCCCCCATCTGCAAAGCCTTGGCTTGGGCTTCGTCCCAAAAGCTCCTGGGGTCCCTGGGAAAAACCGTGACCTGGCACGGTGGGAGTGTCCAATGGCCACTTGAATAAGGACCAGCTCGATGTCCCTTGCTCCGAGTAGACACTTCCCCCAGGATGGCTGTGTCGCTGCGAGACCCAAAGGCGAATACAGGAGGGACAGCGGACGTAGCTGCCCCGGGACCAGCGTGGGGTGGGGAGTTGGGCGCCTCGGCCACAGCAGCAGGAGCCGGGCCATCCATGGCAGGGTCTGCAGATGCCTGCAGTACAGAGCCCACAGCAGACTCGGACCCAAGCAGCGCGTCCAAATCCGGCGCTCGGGAGGGCTGGGGCGGCAGAGGATCGCCGTCACCCACGCCCGGCGCTGCAGGGAGAGAAGGTGTGTCCAGGAGGGCCCCGGCACCTGCCGTGTCGCCCGTGCCCGCCACCGCGACGGGGGAGGGAGCCTCGGGGAGAAGCGGTCCCGGCAAAGGACCGGTCCCGCCCGCGGAATGGGGGGGCGCGGGGCAGGGTGGGGAGCTGGGGCGCGCTGGGGGCCCGGCCCGCACAGGAGCGGCGCAGCCCCCCGAGGGGACTGGGTCCGGCCGCGGGTCGACAGAGCCTCCGGCTGCCGGCTCGCCTGCCGGCTGAACAGCCGAATTTGCGGAATTCTCCGCACAGCGCGGTGCGGGGCTGGCGGGGGCTCCAGCAGCTCCCCCGCCGGCGGTGATCGGCTGTGCAACAGGCGCGGAGCCGCCCGCCGCTCGGACAGCGGCCGCCGCCGGAGCAAGGGTCGGCCTGGGAACAGGGGCCGATCTCCCCCCTTTGCGGGGCACTGGAGATGGGCCCGCGGCACTAACAGGGACCATCGCAGGAACCGCACAGTTCTCACAGACCACAGAGACCGACCCCTGAGGTCCGTCTGCCGCCGGCGGCGGAGATCGAGCCGCCGGCTTTCCATTCCCCTTCACAGCGGGAAAGGCACAGAGAATGGATCGTTCCCCTCCAACCCGCAGTTCCCCGAGCGCAGAGCAGAGTGGCCCCGGCTGAGAGGGGAGGAGAGGGTTTCCGAGAGTCTCAACCCCACCGTCTTGCTGCCGGCCGTCTGCAACCTGCGGCACGGGAGGCGAATTCCCCATCCGTGGGTTAGATTCCCAAAGGGACAGGCCAGCCGAGTACATAGCATTGGGCCGGGCGGGAGAGCGAACCCCAAAAGCGCAGCCCTGTCCAAAGACCGCCCCAGTCACTGGCGACTCAAAATCCACCAGAGCACCGTCTGGATCAGACTCCATCCTTCCTTCGGAGCCGCGCTCCGAGACCTCTTCCTCTGTCGAGATGTCGGAGTTAGAGTTCTCTCCATAGCTCTGAAGCATCGTAATAATTTTTTTCCAAGGCAGAAGCAGTTTGGCCACCTCCGCGTCTCCAGAAAACACCAAATGGAAGAACAAGGCATCGCCTAGGGACTGCCAATAGTCTTTCGACGTCGATTTTTCAGCGGTAAGAAAAAAACCATGTCTTTTTCCCCAGAGATAGAGAGCCTCAAAATCGGCTCTAGGAATGTCCACTCCGCGGCGCTGGCAAACGTCCGCCCATAAATCCAGGACTAGGGAATCCTCTGGAGCTAGCATAGCTGTTATCATGCTTGCAGCTCCCTGGGAAAGGTGCTCCGGCGATCAGAATTCGCCTCCTCAGCAAAGGAGAGCGGGCAGGCAGAAGCCCGCGCACCGGACAGAAAAAAGCCCTTCGCTAAATCGAGGTGGAGGAAGCACGGTACCTCGCTGCGCTGTTGTGTTATCAGGTCGGGGCACCAGATGCCGCTGTTGGAGACTAAATAAAGATGCTTGATTCCAAAGGCAGAATCAAACGGCTTTATTGTCTATTTTTTAGTACCTTTTATAAGGTGTTCCGATACAGACTTAACATGATTGGTAAAAGGAACAACACCTCTCTGGTCCCATTGGTGCAACAAGAGAAACACAATCAGCACAGCTGTACAGATTTATTTTGAGAAACATAAGTTATTTACAGAAACTGTCCTTGAAAGAAAGACTCTCCCGAGAAATCTTCCCTTGGGAAGAAATCAGCCACTGGCAGGCTGAAAATCTTTTCAGACTCAGAAATATCAGGCTCACACTGAGGGGTATATCTGCTTCATTAGAGGCCCAGATGGAACACAAAGCTTTCTGGCAACCTAAATGTTGGCAATACCCTCATTATGACAGCTCTCTTCATAACACAAAACTAGATCTTTGATATACACTCCTGTGTGAGATCTATCAACCTGTAAGAATATGCTTTATAGCTGAAAACTTAATTAGGCTCTGTTTGAGTAACTGCACCCACTACATTAGCAGTCCTTAAGCCAATTGTAACTTTCCCATCTGCAGAATATCTGTCTCAGAGATGGCTTGAGGCAAAGTTCAGAATTAGTGTGGGGTTTCTATTTTGCATTATGCTGTCCTTTATGCTATTAGGATATAGTCTTGAATTCCTTCAGACAATAATTTTTAGTTTATGCCTTTTTTAGATTATTGACTATTTGGATCTTCAGTAAAAAATACTTCTAAAATAACTTGTTCTATATGGTGCCTTTTAAGAATGATTTTAAATACTGTGCTGTCTGTCTGCATCTCATGTACTGCAGAAAACACTGCTCACTTTGGTTCTGTACACCAATGACAGGAAAAGATCTGTAGGCAAGGTGTGACTTCTTACAGGGAAGGTATTTTTTTTTGGAAGTATGTGGAAGATAATTTTTGAACAAACAGCTTAGCAAACATGAACTATTCATTTCAGCTGTTTGTGCTTTTCCTTGTCCTATCAGCTAAGTCCACAGTAATCTGGGATACAGGCACACCTATCCATTGTTCCCACTTAAAGAACCACAGCATTAAAGCTGCATATCACAGATTCTATGCTAGGGACAGCTACCCAAAAAACTACAAAGGAAGAGTGCATTTCTTTGTTGACCAGCAATAATATAATTCAGCAAATTTACTGGTGACCAGGGCTAATTTCTGTATGCAAGGAGATGCTGAAAAGCCATGTATTGGTTGAAAATGGGAAGGGCATTAGTCCAAAATCACAATTAGCAATGCAAAACAGAGTCTAGTACATCTCATCACAAAATTAGCCATATTGTTTGTTCTACTCTGTCTTAAGTTGCAAACTAGCTTCTCTCGGTGTTCAGACTGGCAAGAATCTCCAGCAGTAGAGAATCTGCTAAAGAGACAAAAAAAAGGCCAATATGATCTCATAGTATGTGATGACTCTGTGTGAAAATCCTAGTCTGTATGCTCTCCATCTGCTCCTGAAAAAAAAAAAAAAAAAAAAGAGGAAGAAAAAAATGAAAGAAAGGAAAAAAGTACGTGAGACTAAAATACACAGATGTCTGATTGTAATGGTTGTTTTACACATTCATCTGTTTCCCAATGCAGTTTACCAAGTCTGTGCAAACATTTGTGCTGTCCCACTGCATAGGTGGTTGGGGATTTAAATAAGATGCTGGAGGCAAGGAATGCTTTCTGTGACAGTTCTTTCTTAAATGTGTGTGAAAACAGCCTCAGAGAGTGATCCCAGCAATAAAGCAACCTTCCTTTCTGTTGAACACTAGGTAAGGAATTGAATACCATGGAAGAATTGATCTGTAATTCACAATTTTGTATGAGCATAGGTTAATCTAATCTTAACTAGGAATTATTTTTAAAGCTTTATACCAATTTTAGATAAGTTGCTACCATCCCAAACATAGGATTTATAATCTTTCCTGATAGAAAACATGAAAGGAGCTTTCAGAAAATAGTAGTATTTAAGTTCTTTTGTCTTCTTTATTTTCATGTCTTAGAAATGATATTTTCAAGGTCTTCTCTATAACCAGCAGGATTAAAAGCCTGCTTTAAACAAGACACACTTCATGTTTGTCACAAAGGTATGATTACAAGAGCTTTAAGAGACACACAGAGAATACAAGGAATCTCATTAAGATGTAGGCTGTGAGAGTTTGGCTTTGTGTGTTTTATCAAGCTCCCAACACCACCAAGACAAACAGATCCTAACCCATGACAGAAGAAGTGCAGATGTGCACACACTGAACTCTTGCTTCCTTAAGATGCCTTCACAAGACCTGGGCAGGTTTCCAGGTCCTGGTGTTTGTTGAGAACTCCCTCTCTGTGCTTTTGGGGTAATGCAGAAGAGTATCAAACAAAGGAGGAAAGGGAGTTAGAATCTTATCTGTGAGCATGCAAGCACTACCAAGAGAGACACAGCCCATGCATGTGCTTTGCCCATATGCTTGAGGATGGCATCACTGCCCCCCTGGGAAGGACAGCAGAGAGCTGAAAGGCTCCTTGCGAGCTGCGTGGGCCAGAAGTTATTGATACAGCAAGTCTCTTTCACCAAATGCCTTGAAATATATCCTTTACAAAGAAAATATTTCATTTTTCAGTTACCTGGATACCACTTCTGGAGATCACAAACCTTTGTGTCAGACCATAATTAGATATATTTCACAACATCCCCATGAGGGAAATCACTAATTACAGCAGTTTGTTGAAATTAAGATGAGTGTAGTCATGGTTGGTAGTGTCTATGATACTATTGCAATCTTGTATTACTACACTTCAGGCTACGATTGTATCAAATCTCAGAAACCTAGAGGGTTGGGTCTGTCTGGCAGATGAATAGAGAATAAAGAATTGATCTATGCATTTGCAATTTCTTAAGAAGTTATGTGCTCATAAGTCACAAGTCATATTAATTTGCTCAGGAGTAAGTACTCTGGGGCTTTGGTGCCAGGAAACAACCTAGAGCTTGAGAGCCTGTGTTGTGCCAGAAAAATAAAACCTACAGCCTTTCCTGATCAGCTGCAGCCATACAAAAATCCTGTATTTTTATGGGACTGATAATTTTGCAGGACAAGTATATTGGTCATGGCAACATGGGAAAATCCCAACTTGGAAATGTGCATTTGCCTTGCATCTTCTCATTAGTAATATAAAAGTAATTTTACTTCTCTTGCATTTGAATACTTTTCTGAAGCATTACTACAGCAGTGGTGAGATAGTTCCATTACAGAGCTGCATGTAAGCAGGGAAAGAAGTCTCTTTACACACACAGACTATAAAGTTTTCTGTTACAACAATTGATGTAGGATAATGATGTTCTGGTAACATAGTTTTAGATTATGTTAGTTTTAGATTAATTAAATGGTATTTTAGTTTTTAACAAAAATGTATCAAATGTTGCTTTTTATTCCTTCTATTTTTTAAAAAAATATTATTAATGGATGCACAGAAAGAGGAGCCTGATTGCTTAAAGGCTGCAGGTCTGCTGATCTGTATGAGATACACAGGGGTCTGGGAGGAGTGCTAGATTTCCAGAGTGAGCTAGAAGAGGTGAGGATGTATGAGACTCCTGCATTTGCAAACAGCCTCAAACTGTCCTAGTTGGACACATTGTGTGTCCTGGTTAGAAACAAAATTTAGGAGGAAAGAGCTGGTGCACAGAAGATTTAGATGAAGATCAGCAAAACAGTGCACAAGAAACGCAGGAAAATGGCTCATAGAGCAAATCCACTTTTCAACTAAGATGTAAAACTGTGCTTGGTGGTGTTGAGGGTAGCTATTGACTCGAACTGCAGCTTCTAAAGCTCAGAGCAGGCTTCACTACTACCCAGGCATAGGGTTTACAGTACAGATGAGGCCAAAAAGGGTGTCAGTCTCCCCTCCTCCTTAGCAGCCATTTATGAACAACTGGTTTCACTTCCTCCTTTCTGCTGTTCTCGGGCCCCTGAGCTGGACAAGCCTTTCACCCTGCTCAACTGACAGAGCACTGCTCTGCCGCATTTCCTGGCTTCTCATCTCTTCTGTTCCTACAGCAGAAATGTCATCCTTTGTTTAACACAAAATGTCTCTGAAGTTTTATTAGTGGGTATGGACCAGGTGCAGGTGGCCAGGTGCTGGCAGCACAGGTGGTCTCTGTGAGGAAACAGGGCTGTCCCATGCAGGACACAACCACTTCCAGACAGCTCCAATAGACCCACCATGGGGAATGGCTGAGCCCCACTGCTAACAGCAGTGGCACCTCTGAGAAAACATATTTAAGGAAGGGCAACGCCACTATGTACCAGAGAGAGAGAGAGGGGTGAGGAAAAAAAAGTAGGGAGTATCGTTGTGAACAGCAAGGTCAAAAAAAAGAGGGGATAGAGGTTCTGGAGCAAGGATTTCCCTGCAGCCCATGTAAAGAACCACAGTGGTGCAAATATCCGCAGTGCAGCCCATGAGCGGCCCCACAACAGGGCAGGTTCCTTTCTGAAGGAACTGAACAAAGCACCAGAGACAATTTCGAAGTACTTCACCTCAACCACAGAAATAGAATCTGTAAAATCTCGGCAAAAATGTTATTGACTGGCCAGACACTGATAAAAAAAGTGTAGGTTTTCCCTCTGGGGAAAAAAACCAAAAACAAACCAGCCAAAGAAAACCAAGCCAAACAACAAACTCTCAAACCAGAACCGAACATAGGAAGCCCGACTATTTGCAATGGGAGGCACAAAACAGCGGGACGCTGGGGCTTCTCATGCTTGCTACTTCTGCTGCTCTGAAACACTTGCAAGAAGCCGGGTCTTCTGGGGCAGCGCTCTCAGGGAGGCAAGCACGGCGGTGGCACACGTCCCGACGGGACCGCACCGACGCATCCATAAAAAACTGATGCGATTTAGCATTAGTCGCTTTGTATTTACACGCCGTACCGAGCGTTCTGCTTCCGACTTCCACAGCCGAACGGGCACACGGCTCCGGGCGGGACACAGCTTTCACCTCGGCAGAGCGCTGGGTTTACGAGCAGCCGCCTCCTCCTCCGAGCCGCTCCCTCGGGACGGGCGGGGGGGAACCCTCCCGGGGGGAACCCTCCCGGGGGGAACCCTCCCGGGGACGAGGGAGCCATGGCGATCACTGACAAACCGCGCTGTCCCGCTTGCCCCCAGCCCCCGCGGGAGCGCTGCCTCCGGCCGCGCCTCGCCCGCTGCCGGGCACCGCCCCATCCAGGCGACTCCGCGGGCCGGAGGCGATGGTTGGAGCGGGACGGGGCGGGGAAGGGGAAGGGGAAGGCGGGGGGAAATGTCGCGGTCGCTACGGGAGACGGGGGAAAACCGGAAGCCGGCGGGGCGGGGCGGTGCGGCGCTGGCGAGCCCTTCCCCGCTCGCAGCCTCTCCCCGCCGGGCGGCGGCGGCAGCAGCGCCATGGGGTGTTTCTTCTCCCGCCGCAGGAAGCCGGGCCAGGGCGGCGAGCAGCAGCAGCAGCAGCAGCAGCAAGCGGGAGCCGGGCAGGACGCGGCGAGCGGCGAGCAGAAGGCGCCGCAGTACAGCTGGGACCTGCGAGCCAAGGTACCGCCCCGGCTGCTGGGGCTGGGGCTGGGGCTGGGGCTGGCTCTCCCTCCCTCTCCCTCTCTCAGTGGGCAGCGTCTCGCCCTCTCCTGCCGCCCGGGATTTGCGGCGGGGTGTGTGCTCCGGCAGGGAGCACGCCTTCCCCGGTGCCGCTGATACGGCTCGGTCCGCGCAGTTCAGCGCGTTTATTTAAACAATTAAAAAGTGCTTAGCCTAAGGATTTTACCAGGCACTCTCAAATTGTGCAAGTGGAGAGGGCGGCGCGCTGGATGCCGCGGCTGCCGGCGGTGCGAGCATCGCTCCCCGCTGCGGGGCCGCTCCGGAGGGGGCTGGCGCTGCCTCCCGGTGGGACAGCGTCCTGTGGGCAGGAGCTTGGCTGTGATAGTTCCCATGGGTGTCTGCCTGCCGTCGGGGTTCCTGATACAGAGCGGAGTCCCCTGGGTGCGTGCTTCACTCAAGCAAAGCGGGATTAATGGCTGGGGGGCTGCTTGTGCTCGGGCGAGTCCCTGCTCCTGCCATTGCAGCGGAGGCATAAAACTCGTGCCGTGTGTCCTGATAGTCTATATTGGTTTTTCCTGCTTGGGTGTTGGTTTGGGGTTTTTTGGGGGTTTTTTTTTTAAGAGGAAGTAGAACTAGCTTATTAGTCCTTAAAATGGCAGATGAAGACAAATCCTTCCCCATGCTATTTCCAGAGCTCCTGGAGGCAGTCATGACGACTTAAGCGGGAAAGCATTTAAATGCTGGATAAAATGTATTTCTTCCTAGCCTCATTTCAATCTTCACTTCCTGAATATATGATATTGTAGCCCTACTAGGCCTCTCCTCTCCAGCTGCCTTCGGGTAGGGGAAGCAGAAACTGGGGCAGGCGGTGAACTTAATTGACGTGGTTTCAACAAACAAAATCCTCAAACCTTTAGGCCATGTTTTACAACTATGGAAAAGAAAATTTGTGAACTTATTTGAATGTTTAGCTTGCTTGTTTTTCAAACTTGGCCAGGTGCTCTAGGGTGTCCCTTAAGTCTTGCAAGTAGATTAAGACAAGCTTAGATGGAGATGAGCTAGAGAGTGTGCGTGTGGCTTGGAAGAATTGGTTCCTCGAGGATAAAGATGAGCAATCTGTGTTGGGCTTGTTGCTTTGACTGGATAGCAGATATTTAGGGAACACAGAAGGGGAGGATAACAACTTGTTACTTTTATGGAGACTGTTCTCACAGCGGGAGGGGCTGTGGTGAAGCCGTATTTTAGAGTGGCAAAACAAAACTTTGTCTAAAAGCAAATTACTAAATCATCCTTTGGAATAATATTTTTTAATTTTAGAGCAAATTCAGCAGCTGAAGCTCAACAGGTATGAGAATTTTTACCTCATCTACTTATATCCAGCTAACTTTGAAAACGGGAAGATGGAAAGTCAGGGTATAGAAAGACTTGATTCAGAGAATAGCTGGCCTTGTTGCTATGGAAATGATTGTTGTTAACTTGCTGGAAGTAGGCTCAAGCTAACATATGGAACTGTTACAGCAGCAACAATCCATCTCTGTGGAGTAAAAAACCTTGGTCATGGATAGGATGTAAAACTTCCTCCTTGTCTATAAAAGACTCTCAGAAACCAGAAGAATCAGTGAGTTTGAGCTGTGCTAGTGAACTGTGTAAACCATCAAATTATCTGCTTAATTTTGTACTGTACACCTAAGAATGGCTATTTAATGTCTGAGTTAATTTCTTTTGCTCTTTGCAGCCTTATTTTTCATTGGGCTTTTTGGGTGTAATATTAATACATTAAATCAGGAAAGCACCTAAGATCACTTTATCTCAGGTGAAGGAGTACTGAGCACTTGGTGCACTAAACTTGTTGATCCCAGTTTGTGTTAAGTGATAGTCAGCATTAACATAGCTTTAAATGTTGTCTGTGATACTTTGTCCTGTTGTCTATTGCATTCTTGTTTCTGATGCTTCGCATAGACTTATTTATTTCACAAGTCTGTATTTGTACACAAAGTTAAATTGAAGCCAGTTGGAAAACTTGTGGCATCAAGACTCCTTTTTGTTCATCAAGTGCACTGACTTGTATTCTAAACCCTGAGAACCTCAGCTCTGTCAACAGTTGTGCTAAGTTGTCTTTTGATGTTTATTTCCACCAATTAAGTTTGGGATGTATTTCTAATTTTAGGCTTTCCTACTCAGTGATGCAGTTGTGGTTATATAATGCAGTTTTAAAAGCAGGTTTGGCAATTGTCTGTAGTTTTTGTAAACCATGCTCTGTCTGTTCTTACAGGTGAGTATATCTTGCTACTCAGACATCACAGCTGTCTTTCTCCAAACTAATGCTATGCTGGCATGGCAGAAAAATGTAGGCGCACTTGTGTGCATATTTGTGTGAGTAAGGATGTGTAGATGGGTGACTGAACCTGAGGGGTTCCTCCAACAAAGGGGTTCTGCTTCTGAAGGACATCACTGCTAGTTGAACCTATTTTAATCGTGTTCTGATGGCAAAAGATGATTAGTATTGACACTGTCTGCTAGTGTAGCCCTAGACAAAGAGTAATATGATGATATCCCAATGACCATGTAACTCTTGTGCAATAGTCCCAAAAATGGACCATGTGGTAGAAAATTCTACATAGAAAATATTATAAAATGCTGATAGCTGAATTGAAACTAAGGAAAGTATATGAATTTGGGGAGCCTTTTCAGATTTCTGTGTGACTTTATTAAGTGAGGACAGCAGTTTTAAGGTATGCAAATTTTAATCAAATTTAGGTAGCATTGTAAATCTGCTGGAGTCTCTGTAATGCTTCCTGAGGCTTTGGTTCAGAGAACTGTGAAGATTACTTATGGTGCACTAAAAGAACGAAAGGATCAGATTATCTTGAAAACAGAAAGGAGAAGGATGAGTATTCAGTTTCTTGCTGCTCTGGGATTCCAAGTCCATGAATGTAAGTAGAGCACAGTTTATTCCAGTCTGTTATTACTGCATTGCATGCTGAGGATTTATCTCTTGATGTCTTTGGGCTGTCATGAGAGTCTCTTTCTGACCAAGTGTAGTGGTGCTCAGCCCTTCTCAGCCTTCTTCAGCTAGCTTTCCACCTGGACTGTTTTCTTTTCCCACTGTATGACTAACAGCACTAACCAAATGTGGGTATGTACAGGCAGGAGCTGGGGCTTGTGTGTCTTGTGATGGCAGATACACTCATGACCTCCACAGGAGAAGAAACACAAATAGCTGCATCATCTTTTTTGCTGTTGTCTCATGTTCAAAGAAGTAGGACTAGATTAATTATGCTCACGGTGGCATTTAGAGCTTAGAGGAACTTTCCTTCCCAGATTTTTTTTTTTTTTTTTTTTTTTTTTTTTTTTTTTTTTTTACTTTTAGGAGGAACAAGTAAAGTTTTGTTTTATGTCAGCTGATTTGCAACTTAACTGCTTTAGTTGATAGGAACAAGCTATCATTGTTATTGTACTGTGTAGCTGTATTTAAACAGTTAAAAACCTCAAGAGGTTTAACTTTCTGCCTAAATCACAGATAGTCTTTTGTTAATTACCTTACATTTGAGGATTCTTCATGAATGATCTGAGCTGATTTGGATATCTTGAATTGTCTAGATCTTGTTTAGGTAGCCATTTTGTATTTTATTTTGGAAAATTAATAAAATAACTTTTTTTTTCTCCAAACAATTAATTATTTTTGTCCTTAAATCCAATGTATCTCCCTTATGTTTCCTGGTGCACTAGAACTACTGCTGTATTTCTCAAAATGTGGTCAGATCAACTGAGAAACAGTCAGAAGGTTCACATCAAGCAGTATTTCCAGTTAGACCAAGTACAGGCCTGTGGTAGCTTCCTTTCTTCTTTCAGTTTTTCTGTATGCAGTATTTGGCAGTGGTTTGCTGAATGTGAATGACCATTTTATGCTGTTATGGGCATTATGGAAAAGCATGAAGATTCCCAAGAAAAGAATGAAACAAGCATTCAGACTGTTGAATTGGCCACTTTTAAGGTCAGGGTGTGCAGGAGATGCTCCAAAATGAAAAGCTGTTTGCTACTGACAGGAACCTGCACTACTCTTTCCACCTTTTCTTGTTGTGCAAGAGTCTTGAAATCTGCTGGTGGGTGAGTAACTTCAACGAGCAACCTCCAGAGGATGTTGCAACTCGTTACTTGAGGGCACCAAACCCATGCAAGTATGAATATGCAGAAGTGTCTAGGCCTGGGAATGCACTTTTCTTTCTTATTTCCCTTATGTTAATTCCCCTGCTGACAAAAATAGTGCTTAAAGCTTCTTAAGTTGGTGTGCCTAGCCTATAGGCACAGCTTTTAATGTCACTGGGTCAGCAGCCAATTGTTCCATGTCATCAGCTGTATATCAGTTCATTTCTGAGCTGCCATCTGTAGTGACTTAGAGAAATGGGGGATGATTTTTTGAGAGTTACATTTAAAAGAGAATACCTTAATGTAAGTGGTTTAGAAATACTTTACAGACTGTTTGCTCAGCAGCCTAGACATGGGTAACTAGAGGAAAGCTGTAACCTGTTAAGAACAGCAGTATCTTCTCATATTTGTAGTGGCATGTCACTGCTGACTGAAACTCCTTCCCTGTGAAAAAGTCTCACTAAGACATGAACTCACACTAGAAACACTTCAAGATAGTGGGATCCTTTATGATTCTAGGTACAGTTACCACTAACAACTATGAAGGTCTTTTACTTCCAAGTCTTCTTCCAAATGGGAGCTGCCCAGTTTTGGTGCCAGTAAAGTGGATAATGGTGGCTGAAGAGATGTACGTCATGTGCAGATTTCACATAGCCTCTAACCTGCTTGCAAGACAGGGGTTTGCAGGAAGGAAAGCTGCTTAACGCACCTTGCACTTGTAACAGGATGTCCTAGAGCTGTAAGCAGCCATGACAAGCTTGTTTGCCTTCACTTCTCTCCTTTTGTTTGTTCTTTAAAATGCTTGCTCCTTACAATTTGTCCTCTAGCTCTTTGTAACAGGCTTCTTACCATTGTAATTGCTAATAACCAAAGATTAGGCTTCTGTGCCTGTTTTGAGAAAGAAAAATATTATCCCTTTAAGAAGAGCTTTTTCATCATCACATCTGGTTATTCTAGGTCATTCTATGGAGTAAATTCCTGAACCTGTGCATAGCCATTTCAGTTAGAAGGTTTCAGCTCCTGAGCTGTGCCAATATCTATTAATGTATGACTCTTATCTATTCTAAGAACTCTTTAAATTCAGCTGAAAATATTAAGAGTTACTGCTATGAATATTCTCACCTTTTGAACTTATATATCAACCTGAGGAAAAGAAGACATTTAAAAATCATGTTAAGGGCTGGAGAGTAAAGGATCTGTCTGGGTGAGATGGGTGGATTTGGACAAAGTATTTTTGAACTTTATCTAAATACAAAGGACAAGTAGATGAGTTATCAAATAGTTGAGTTTTCCTGACCTGCCAAATGCTTAAGATCTAATAGCCAACGGAGCACCAAATGGATGGGCAGAGAAATGTTGTAGTTGCCCCGGGTATGGTTGTACAAGACTGCAGATGTTATTTCCTCTGTTTCTTTTGGCTTTCCTAGACTGTTTTTTTTTTGCTGTTGCCAAGACAGAGCTTAAGAAGCAGTTGGTGTTCACTGTCAGGGGAAGGAAGGTGGTTGCAATGATATTAACCTGTTGATGATACCTGAAGACTTCAGAGAAGGTGAACATGAACCGAGAAGGCCGATGGCATCCTGGCTTGTATCAAAAGTAGTGTGGCCAGCAGGACTAGGGCCATGACCTATACTGGGCACTGTTGAGGTTGTACCTCAAATCCTGTGTTCAGTTCTGGATTCCTCACTTCAAGAAAGACACACAAGTACTGGAGCATGTCCAGAGAAGGGCAGTGGAGTTGGTGAAGGGTCAGGAGCACAAGTTTGATGAGAAGCAGCTGAGAGAGCTGTTTAGTTGGAAGAAAAGGAGGCTCAGGGGAGACTTTATTGCTCCCTACAACTACCTGAAAGGAGGCTGGAGGAGGTCAGGGTTGGTTTCTTCTCCCAAGTACCAAGTGATAGGACAAGATGAAAAGGCCTCAAGTTGCTCCAGGGGAGGCTTAGATTGGACATTAGGAGAAATTTCTTCATGGAAAGAGCTGTAACAGGAATCCCATGGAAGTGATTGAGTCCCCATTCCTGGAGGTATTTAAAAGATGTGTAGATGTGGCAGCTGGGGACATGTTTTAGTGGTGGACTTGGCAGTGTCAGGTTAATGGTTGCACTTGATGGAATTAGAGGTCCTTTCCAATTTCAACTGTTCTGTAATCCTATGTGCATATAAGGAGCTGTTGGATGCATCCTCAAAATCATGGTTCTGCCTTCAGACCTTTTTCTCTGGTATGTTTCTTTTACACAGGAGAAGTGAAATATTTATATCTGCTATAGTCTTTTATCTCCTTCTCTCAGGGGCAATAACCCAGTGGGGGGAGAGAGTATCAAATCTATTTCATACAGTCCCTCCAGTCTGTACTGCAGTGTTAATCAATAAATTCTCTAAGTCTTTAAAAGGATAACTGCAAAGCAAAGTTAAAGTAAATACACAAGTTCCCTGGTATGGTCAACAAACTGAGAAGTAAAAGCTGGGTCGGGTGGAACTCTTAGTTCTGGAAAATAGGCAAATAAAGAGGAGCTTCTGAATCTGCTAATAAGCTGAACTTTTATTTTTATCTTGACTACTGTTCTTACTCAAAAACTCTCGTTTGAAACTGTCTATAAGCTGTGAATTTGCTGACTAACCAGTGTTTTTCACCTAGGACTAAATAAAATTGCAAAGTTTCACATGTCCTTGCAAAGGCCACAGGGTAGGATGAGCTAGTGCTGTTTCTGAGGCTTTGTGGAGCAGGGCAATTCAGAAAGACGTGCTTAGGTTCCAAGTTTTGAAAAAGCTGTAAGTTCTGGAAACACTGAACTTCTCATTCCTAAGAGAAGTAACTGTTCCTCTGTGCCTCTTTTGAAAGCAGTAAGTCTGTCTCCCATAGTTATTTAAAAAAAAAAAAGCCAACACCCAACATACAGATATACACAAACATACATAAATGTTCTAGGAGATGCCTGGGAAGAATATGTCCAAAATCAATTTTAATATTTATATTCTCCAGTAAGAGAGAATATAAGGGTAAATAACTCGTGTATGGATCAAATGTGTAACATTATTTGAGACTAAAGGCCTTGGAGGGGTTGAATCCAAAGCATGCTGTGTGACTGAGTCTCCATGAGGTGTCCCCTATCTTTTGGGTCTCCCAGTTTGATTTGTAACACTTCCAGCTAACTTTCCTGATGTATACTACTGGTATTAAATATGATTAAGGAGAGAATTCTAGGAAGCCATCTTCATTGTCTCAACTTGTGTTTTATCTGGAAGATTGATCAGACTTCCTTTCCTGTCTGAAAGTCATATATGGTGCATAAAATACATTTTATCAGCTGGTAGAGATTTTTAGCTTCCTTTGGCTGTTACAGTCAAAAGCTGCCTAGGCTGGTTCAATGAATGTCTGGTGCTATCCCATTCTGGTTTATGCCTTTTGCTGGTCTCTAAATATTGAGTCAATGTTTGACATGCTAGGAAGAAGTTTTCTTAGAAATTGGACTACACCTAAACTGTAGTAGTGCATGATAACTGATTATGGTACAGCAAATTTTAGGAGCTTCAAGGCTGATAATCAAATAACAGGTTGGTGAAGTGGTCTTGTGTCAGTCATTCACTCATACATTTCATACACTCATACACACACTAAGTGCTGTTTTAATGAGCTTTCACAAGAGGGCAGAGTAGATTTTGCTCCAGGAATTGTAGTTGGCTTGAGAGTAGATTTATATCTAGAAATAAGCCACCTCAGATTCCTTTGGTTTTAGGACAGCATGGGCTGTATTATTCATACTTTCTACCTGCATTGCATCCATCCTAAGTGCTGTGTGGCTCATGATTTGCTGCACCCTAAAGGAGAGTCCCAGGGAAAGTCACAGCCTCTCTCAAGTGTTCTGCCCAGTGAGAGGGATGTTGGAGGGGAGGAGATCTGCAAACATGCCCCCTGTACCACCACTATCAGTTTTTTGCTTCTTGGACCAGGCTAAAACAATCTCCTATGTTTTGTTAGCCCAGAAATCTTGTCATAGTTAGTGCAAGGTAATTCTGTGGTCCAGATTAATGAGCTCTCTGTAGCTTGCTAGCATAATAGAGACGATACTGCTTGACAGCAACAAGATTTCCTTTCAATGTGCGCAGTAAAATATGAGCAATAAAGCTACTCAAAAAGGAAATACTGTATATCTCCAGATTCATAAATCTGTAAGTATGTTGGACAATTTATTTATTACAGTTACTAATCAGAACTGTCATCCTTGTTGGAACAGTTTAGAGTCCACAATCAAAACTAGCTCCCTTTGCCCCTTTCTTTATTAAAGGACAAACTGAGTTGTTTTTCTTTATTCCCATGGAGCATCTCAGAAGTTTAGTTTCACTTCTTAGTTGCGTCTCAATCCAATGTATTCCAGTATTTTAGCTAAAAGAGTTGCTTCTGATCTTTGATCACTCATTGAAGACTCTTGTGGCAGTTTTTCCTATACAATTTCTTCAGTAAGTGTAAGTCAGTGGACATTTAGCATTATAATATTCTCTGCATTTGAAGACTTTAACCTTTTTTTTTTTATTTTATTCCTCCTTTAGATTGACCCCAAAGATTACACTTTTTCCGGACTTAAAAATGAAACTGTGGGTCGACTGCCTGGAAAAGTAGCAGGACAACAGTTTGTCATACAGGACTGCGAGAACTGTAAAATCTACATATTTGACCATTCTGCTACAATCACGATCGACGACTGTGTAAATTGCCAAATCTTTTTAGGACCAATAAAAGGCAGTGTGTTTTTCCGTGACTGCAAAGATTGTAAATGTGTGGTTGCCTGCCAACAGTTCCGCACACGGGACTGCAGAAAGCTGGAGGTGTTCTTGTGCTGTGCCACCCAGCCCATTATCGAGTCCTCCACAGGGATGAAATTTGGATGTTTCCAGTACTATTATCCCGAGCTTGCTTTGCAATTTAAAGATGCTGGTCTGAGTATCTTCAATAACACGTGGAGCAACATCCATGACTTTACCCCTGTGTCTGGAGAAAATAACTGGGACCTTTTGCCTGAAACTGCTGTAGTCCAAGATTATGTTCCTCTGCCCAGCTCTGAGGAGCTGAAAGCTGTCAGGGTTTCTACTGATGCTACAAAGAGCATAATACCCATAACTCGAGGGCGGAGACAGAAAAACAGTGATGAATCGTGTTTGGCTGTGTTTTTTGCTGGTGACTACACAACTGCAAATGCCAGGAAGTTAATTGATGAGGTAAGCAACCTTTGAGTTCATTCAGGATTTTAAATTCCTAATTAAACTTTCTCCTGGGCAGCCTCTGATTCTCCCTGAAGGGGGGCTGTAGAGGCTCTGTTTGTCTACTGACCATACTCATCAATTGAATTGTTTAAAACCTTGAAGCAAGATAAGAAACTGAATCTCATTTGATCAGTCAGTTGCTTTACAGTTGACATCCTGTGAGCAGCACATCTGTCCTCTAACAGTTCTGGTGTACTTTTCCATCATGACGCAGCAAAGTGATGCTCTGAAGAAAATATGTAGTTGATTTGATGAACTTGGTCAAATATAGAGTAAGTGATTGACAGTGCTTGTGAAAGGGATGTAACTGATTAACTTGTTACCTTATTGTCCTGAAAGTCTCAGCTAACAAAAGCCTGTCCTGAAAGTTTTTCCAGTACCAACAGGCTAAAAAAATATATATATATATATGTGTGTATATATATATGTATATATGTGTATATATATATATCCGTCTCCTGTGTCATCCAGTGTTGGAACGTTTTTTCTGAAAGGGGCAGTGAGTGTTTTGTCACAACTAGTCAGCTGTCTTTAATGACATACATAGTTTTTTTTATTTGGTTTGTGGGTTTTGGTTTTTTTTTTTTCAGGTTTATTTTTCTTTTTTGTTTTGTTTTGGTTTTTTTTCCTGTACAACAGAAGCTTCCAAGCTTGCCTGAGTTTGTACTTTCCTGAGGCTAAAACCTGGGAGAGTCTGGCTGCATTCAGCATCCTAAAGTGCCAAGGATGTCACAGAGCAGAGCCAGTAACCATGGGCTACAGCCTCTGAGAGTGGTATCTGCAAAAGCTGCTGATCACAGTGTTGTATGATCAACTAAACATCTGGTGGAGCTCTTTCTCTTGGGTTTTTATCTGCAAGGAAAGAAAGCTGTGGGGAGTCTCCTTGCCTCCCCACTGCCCAGCTGGGCTTTTATGGGACTAAGCTACCCAGTTACTTGGGTGAAAGGAGATAATGATACTTACAGGTGGTTTCTTTTTCTGATGAAGGAATAGCTACAGGAGGAGGAGAGTAATAGATGTGCTCTCCTCTGTTAGTAGTTATTTAGAAGTCAGAGTTATGGAGATGCTAAAGGATTAGTTAGTGAGTTTCTGTGGAAATCTAACTGCTCTGTAGATTAATGGATGTTTTGGAAGTAAAAATGTGTTTGCTCCTTTCCCCCATGCTTTTAGTTTCATGCTATATTTAGAGTAAAAACGAGGGGTTTTCAAACATTGTTAACTATTGTTTCAAACCTGAAAACTTCGGCAGTGGATACAGCAGAGTTGGAGCTAACGTTTGACTGAACTATTGCAGACTAAAGCGAACTGACTGCTTGTTTCCAGATGCTGAATGCCTTTAACTCCCATTAATTTTTGCTTGTGAGGGACTGTGAGGAAAAATACATAACCCTGGGCCCTAATATAGAAAACAAAAACATTCACATGTATTTCTCTAGGTGCACTAGGGCAGAGAAGAAAATCTGGATGAATGGAATGAAAATAAATAAAAGTGTAGGAAAAGCAAATGGTTTCTGAAAAGAGCAAAAAGGGTCCCTTTGCTCTGAGATTTAATGTGTATGAGAAAAATGAGTCTATTACAGTGTAATCTGAATACTGAAGTTGAACTCTGCCTTAGAATTCATGTTAAAAATGCTTCTTTCTCTATTAACAGATGACCAGTAAAGGCTTTCAGCTGGTACAGACTAAAGAAGTCTTAATGAAGGCAGAGGATGCTCACAGAGTTTTCCAGCAGAGTGCATTAGAATTCATTCCGCTGCTGGATAAAGGTGAGTTTGTGTTTTATTTCTCCTCTCGATATAGAAATCTGTCACTAGAGAGTTCTGGAGAAGAAATAGGAATGAAGGACAAATTTGTATTTCAAGGGCATACTGTAAAACCTCTTGAGATGAGTTTTGGAAGCTTCAGTGAAGCTCTAAACCAGCCAGAACTCCTGAAGGCATCAGAAATTAGTTGTTTCACTTGTATTTTTTGTTTTTGCTCCCCCTCTAGTGGTCCAACCACATAGCTCAGGAGCAGTGACACATGCAGATCTGCCTGGAGTGGTCAAAAAAAGTTCATGCTTTTAGACTATTTCTAACATGTCACCAGTGCTGCTCAACCACTGAGCTGTTCAGTGTTTCTGTACAAATCATTTAAGCAAATCAGTAGAGATGTACATAAAGCAGATAAGCCTTTAAAATTATTTTTTGTAACTGGTGTACTATCAGAGTATTTCAAAAGACTTTCTATTGATATGACTGCAGTTGGGTTTTGTCTCTTCCTGCAGAAGTACTGACATCTTGTTATCTGTTGTATGCTAAAGCTCACTACACATTTCCAAACTTGCTAGCAACGTGCAGGTTTTTTTCATGGTGACATGAGAGGTCTGTGATGCTCATTGCAAGAACAGGACAAAAGTCATTGCACTTATATGATGATAGTCTAGCTTATGGGCTATATTGCAGTCATGTGGGAAGAAATACCATGTTCAGAATGAAACCAGAGAAAGCAGATCTGCAAATAGTGGGTGAGAACAAGTGTAAAAATCAGGCAATTCGCTATCTTGGGACCGAGGCAAAAATGCTTGAATGACTCAGTTCCACTCCAGATGTCTGTGAAATGGCTCACTATTTGAGCAGCATAGTCTGACTCACTTCCATGATGCACTCCTTAGCATTTTTGTGCTATTGCTGCCTTTCAAGAAGTAAAACTGGAATCCTGCCCAAATCTCTGGGGGAAAAAAAAAAAAGGCATGGAATTGCAGATAACACTGTACTTTTTTTGTAACATGTTTAAGTCTTTTTAATTCTTTATCTATTGTTATGGGGCTGCTCAAGCAAAAAAATAACATGCTTCTTGCAAGCTTCACAATTCCCTATGGGTCGAGAAATCTACTGTTTCAATGTGAAGCTTAGAAGTACTATTGATTTTAGATGAAACTGTTTTCTAGGTCCAGTGATTGCTTTGGAATTCAATGGAGATGGTGCTGTGGAACAATGTCGAAGCACTATAAATGAAGTTTTTAGCGGGACCAAGGTAAGCTGGTGCATTGCTTTATTCCCAGAAAATATGGTCAAGATATAATGTTGACATACTACACTATCTTTTTAGGTTCGTGGGTAGTAAAATTTGAATATCTTGTTGTTTTGTTTTTTTGTACTCAAAACACAGGTTACTTGTATGACAAGAAAATTGTCATAGGAGAGGGAGTTCCTATATCCACTGAAGAATACAAGATTTCCACTTAAAACTGTTATTTCACATAATAGCAAAATCAAGCTCTATAATTATAGTACAAAAAAGTTCTGCTTCAAGTCTTTGATTTAGTCACATAATTATGTGGTATTGTGTCTATTAAACCATGACAAAGATAATATGATGGGATTTAAATTTTTTTCCATGTTCACTTTTGCTGTGTAGGATACCACAGAACGCTTTCCTTCAAAGACAGTGCTCTTTTTTCTTCTGTCAGCTTCTTTCACTTTAGCTTCCTTACACCACACTTTCCTTGCCCTTTCTCTAAATGGCAATAATTTTGAGAAAGTTTATGGAAACATTTAGAGCACTCCTGATAACAGGAGATTAACAAACCCTTTGCTTTCAGGCAGCTGTTCAAAGAAGACTAGAATGTCTTTGAGACATAGCATCCACACAGCTCCTTGCTGTCTTTCAGTTCGTTTCAAAATACTTACTTGGAACTAGGCTGACTAGTTTCTGGTAAACAGTTATCTTGTAATAAGTCATCTCATTTAATTTTTTGATTGAGGCTTTTACTTGCATGTTGAGATGGGTGAACAGCCGCAACGTTCTCTGTTACACTCAGCTGTTTATCTATTGCCTAAGACAGTTGTTGATCTGCTGAAAACTTTCAAAGGTAATGCTCCTGGAGCTTGGACTTTCACACGCATTGATAAATTTTGAAAAATGCAAAAATAATTGAAGATACTTTTTTAAAAATAGTCAGGAGATGCAACGAAGTTTTTTTTAAGGGTAATATAGCACCAAGAAGACTTTCTTACAAACTCTCCCTTTCTGTTATAGGATAGAAGTCTAAGAATTCTGTGTATTTATTTTTCCCCTGCTCTCCTGGAGAGAGTTGACTTTACCAATCAAAATACATTAAATAAACACTAACTGAAGCTGTGACCCCTGAATAATGAAGCCCCAAACTCCTGATCCTGAAGGCAAGGGTTAATGCAGCCAGCATGTGTGCTAGGAAAGGGTCATGATAACAAATAGTGGATGCATCAGGGAGGAGAAAATACTTGGATTTGTTCTGTCATGCAGTGGGAAGCAACAGAGTTGTGTCTCTCGTGAAATGCGAAACTAAAAATAAGCATTACTGATTCCAAATGAGCACGGCTGCTTTTACTGACACATAACTATTTTCTTGTTTAACAAAACAGGTTTTTGTATCGGAAAGCAAAGCATCAGCATCTCAAGATGTAGACAATTTCTACAACTTTGCTGACATGCAGATGGGAATGTGAAGTTCAGCATGAAGGTGCTCATGTATGGTTTGTGTCAGCACTTGGATGTCACTTGGCTTGAGTATCACAGTAATTTTGTCATTTAATTTTGTATTTCTCATATGTCCCTTTTATAAAGCCACTGGTGGTTTTTAATACCGTATTATCTGAACTGGAGTAAACCGCATAGCTAGCCATGTGCATTGTGTTTGAAACTTCAAAAACAATTGAGCTTTTCTACTAACTTTTTTACAGTGATTTCTAAATATCTATCGACACTTGAATGTTTCTTGACAACATCTAATGGTTATACGTATTTTAAAAGTGCAGTGCTGATCCAAGTTTGATGCAGTAGTGATTGTTAGCTTTCACTCAGACACATTATTTAGAAAGTGTATTTAGGTGAAACTTGCCCTTCAAAATTTTCCTGCATGCAAATTTTCTTCACTGGCGGTCGAGGAAGGAAGCTGTAGTCGTTGACTTTTTCTGAAAGCTTAGTCTGAAATGAATTGTCCTTGTAGCATGCTTTCAAAAGCGGTTTGGGACTGGCTTATTCTGCTTCAGCACGCTTTTTGAATAAAGTTGTTTGCAGCAGCATTTATGGTGAGCATTGCCACAACAGCATTCTAGAAGTGAGCACTTGCCAGGCTTTTCTGATTTGAGATGGATCCTGTGCATGAGTGCTCTGCTGAAGCTGCTCTAAGGTCTGCCCAGGTTCTTTGGTGATACAGCTGCCTCTGGCATTGCCAACTCACATGTGGGATATACATGAGGTTCCTTTGCACCTGGAGCAATAAACCTCTGGCTTATTGTTGTTTGCTAGAAGGAACACAGCCAGCAGTCAGTGAAGGACTTTGATGGCATTAAGAACCTGTTCTTCCTTGCTAGACCCCAGGAGAAGGCTTTTACATGCAGAACTGATATAGAAAGTGCTGTAAAGTGCTACACACTGCCATAGGATTTATTTTGTATGAATTCTAAAGACAGACTGAAGTGCTACCAGCATTTTGTGAGATGCATTTGAATAGTGTTCAGTAATAATGCTTATTGCTAAGTAATGCATATTAGAATGCAAATCTATATGGGTACTAAATACATGATTGATTTATTTTTGCATATTACATCTTTATTGATTTTTCTACATGAACTTAAAGCTTAAGTCCAGGTTTACAAGCCCTCTAATACTTGAACCAATTTGCATGCAGATACACAAAACCAAATTTCATAATTAAAACATGGCTTGCCAGTTTGCATAGCCTTTACAATTCATTGAATGGATTGGGGGTGTGTTGAGGTACTAAAGCAATTTCCTCCTTATGGTCATGCATCACAGGGGAAGATTTTGCAAATCATGACTGAAAATGAGTCTTCACTCATCAGTTTCACAGCTCTGGAGCTCCAAAGTGGATGGCTAAAAACACATCTCTAATTTTTTTTAATTACCACATGAAAGAATTTCTTCTGAAATTCATAGTTCTGTAATGCCCAAGAGCAGTTCTGAACTGTCATTTTGTTGCTGCTGGGCAAATACTTGCCATTAGTTTAAACTAGAGAATACATCCTTAGGACTTCTTGTTATAGTTATGGATAGATAAGGAAGAATATATCCTGAATAAATGAAACCATTGGTGTACTAGAGGTAAGAAAATTGCCACTTCTTTGAAATGTTTTTATTTGACAAAGTGAAAGAAAATCAAGCCACCACCAGAACCAAACTGGTAGAAATTGCCACTTATTTGCACTTAGCCAGCCAGAATTTTATTTTTTTTTTTTTTTTTTTTTAGTAAGTGTGAGGCGAGGCTGCACAAAGAACTAAAAATTTCACCTTGCCTTCCAAAGTACTAGCACAACTCATCAGTCAACATTTATAAGAATTAATCTAGACATGTACAGTAAATGTATTATTTTGGTATGGACAGTACACTGAAATTGTATCATGTACTTCAGAACTGTCATTGTGTGGTTTGTATCAGCAATAGATATACTGGACTACCTTGGTCTCTAAACTTTTACATATAATATTTCCAAAGTTACATGCTGATACATGATTGTATGTTTATAGCTTATTTTTTGTATCATCAATCTGCTCTAGAAACAAAGTGCTAAATGGACCTTTGTGACTCCTGCTGGAGAAAAGGATGATTAATTAAAAATTAATCTAGGCTTGAAACAGTGGAATAACTTTTTTAGATGCTGGGAAAGAGCAATGGGTTTTTTTGTTTTTTTTTAACATGAATGGTCTGTTTATTGACATAAAGAATTTTTGATTAAAAAAATCCCTAAATAATGAAGGAGTTTATCAATCCAATTATTTATCTATCTTTTGATTTCCATTTCTTGTTAACAGGTGTTAACACTTCTAGCTTAAGTCAGGAATTCTTTGCATTACAGAATGGTACATGTTTCATGTATTTGTACATTTCTTGTGTAGCTTTTAATGTAATTTGTATTACACTGTGAATGTGATTCATAATAAACATTTGAAATATTTGAACTCTGGATTCTGAAGACGTTTTAAAATTATAGTATATTAAAAACATAATTATAGTAGGTATAAAAACTGATTTCCATGTTTAAACAGGGATGTATCTTGAAATAGATACTCATAGCTGATAGAAAATAAGCATTAACTCTCTGAGCATTCAAAAAGGTGATATTTTGACAGCAGGGATTTTTCCTCAGTGAGAAATTGTGGTGGTTACAGTAGTAAAAATAGTTAATTTGGAAAGCAGGTCCATTTAATATTGGAAATATGGTAAAATCCTCCTGAAAATAGGTAAACATTTAATAAATTTCCAAACATGGCTTTAAACTGGTCAGAAATTGTGACTTTTCCAAACAGAAATGGTCTATGGTAACTCTCACTAAGCACAAATATTTAGAAAGAACATAAAGTACTGTATCAATACATTTGTCTTTTGAATATAATGAGTAAAATTATGAAGCTTTAAAGTATCTAAGCTTTTGGTTTACCTTTAGCTATTATTGTACAATTTTACAGTTTAAAAACCATCTTGTTACCCCAGTTGGATCCAAGTTGCCCAATAATCTTTTTTTTTATGTAGTGTCTGAGTCATAGCAAAGCTGCCCTTAAGTATTTTCACCATTTTTACCAATCACATCTTCAAATATGAACATGAAGTATCTGTGCCCCAGTTGCTAGATCACCCACTTTCTTTTGTCATATCTAATATATGTTTTTTTGCATGACTTTAATCCACATAACAGGCTGCACCTACATAACTTGGACAGACTTTTTTCAATTCCATAAAGCAGCCTTAACCTTTTATTACAAAATATATGCTTAAGTCAGTGTGACTAATAAGGGGAAAAAAATGTTTTACTGACTTAAGTATGAGTAAAACTCTGTAGCTGAATATTTTCTTATTTAAATGCTGGCTTTTAAGTATTTAGGTTTCATTAATATATAATTCAGCCTTCTGCACAAATTTTAATCAATGTTGATAATAGTATCTTCTAAAAAGATACTGATTTCACAGGCTGTTTTCCTAAAAAATTATTGCAGGACATAGTGAAATAAACATTTTAGCACCTAGGAGCAGCCCAGTAGCCTGCCTGATTAGTTCCTAAACTCTAGGTCTCTGGCTATCAAGTTCCTTGTTGACTCACTGGGACCTTTGTGCCACTTCTTTTTTGAATTAATAAGTAAACCTCCTGAAACCACAAGGGTGACATAGGTCTTTGGAGGTCTACAGGAACAGCTCTTCCAAGGCATATTTAAATCTGATCTAAAACATGTAAATTCTAGTCCAACAGCTTCAAAAGCTTATGAATAAGTGCTGATTGCAAGTATCATCTCTAGCATCCATGGATTTGAGTGGGATGGTGCAAGTGGCTGTAGCAGTTCCTGAAGCTGTGTGCTGCATTTTGCTGCAGTATATGTGGGAAGGCAGCTAGCTCTGGGAGTCCATCCCATTCCCTGGGCATTGATTGCAGAGCCTTATGAGCTACAGTAGTTTGCTGAGAACAATTTCTGAAAGGTAATCATTCACTGTACTGCCATCCTGGAGGCTTTTCTTAAAGCTGTCTATTCTGAGCTCTGTCTCTCAACACAACCATCTACATATGGCAAAACTCTGCAAACATCAAACCTGGTAGAAACAGGATGTACAGGAGGATTAACTGAATGGCTGGGAGTTATGGGGCATTTACAGTCCAGACATTAATATCTTTGTGTCCAGTTTGATTGAAAAATGCTTTTGACTGCTTTCATCTCTTCAGAATGCCAAGTTGCCATAAGACTGTTGCTGGTAATGTTTGTGGTCAGTGTTCCTGAGGCACATGTAGTCATCACTGCTTCTGAGTAAGAGAGAAGAAAAGGACAGGGAAGTGAGAGAAGCTTTTAAAAAAAGCTCTGAGGTTTTCTGAGTACGTAAGAAAAATGTGCAACTGCTCTTTTTTTCTTTTTTTTTTTTTAAATGCATTTAGTGATAATCCCCAGCTATGTACGATTTCATGGCCAGAATATCTCAGTATTTTCCCAGCATGTGTATTAAGCAATATGACCAGCATCTGTCAAGTACAAGTCATCCTCTTTCTAATTGCTTAAGGCTTTAAAATTGCCAGTGCTGGAAGGGTCTAGGAGATCTATCAAATACGTGTGGATTTTGCTTGTATCCTTCTGCTAAAACAGTTGCAGAAAGTTTGTCCTTCAAAAAACAGGTAAAGTTGATAGCTAGGAAATTTTACTGAAGTTAAAAGCTCTTGAACAGTTTAAATGAGTGTTTGTCTGATGTTCCCAAACTGCAAAGGCTGAAAGCAATGTGCTGTTATAGGTTCTACCCAAATGAAGAGGCTAAATTTAAGACAAAGCACCTCTGCAGTACTGGGAGCTCAAAGAACTGTGTCTAGATGACAGTGCTATGTGTCTTTCTGCTTTTCCAACTTCATTTTAGCACAAGTATTGTGGTAGTGAAGTCACAGTTCATAGAGTCATGCAAGGATCTGTACTTTTATTTTTAGGAACCTTTTGTCATAGGGAAGAAAACTTGGAAAGCTTTGGGTTTGTTTCTTTATTTTGGTTTGTCTTTGTTTTTTTGGAGTTTTTTTCTGTTTAAGCTATTAAGCCATCCTGTGTCTCAAAAATAAAAATAATTTAAACATGTTGGGGGATATGGGGTGACCACAGAGCTGTAATTTCTAAACACTGAAGGGAGCAGCAGCCCTACTTTCCCCTATTTAAATGGATGCTCTGCTGCTGTGGTGAGATTTTCCCCAAACTGATGTACATCACTAGAGAGGCAGCTAACTTTCCAGGTCTTTCAGGCAATTTTATTTCCTCACTAACACAAGCATAAGATGTATTCTTTGATTCTTTTTTTGTTAGGTACTTCCATGCATTTAAGGTACAGAACTATAATACTAATCGGTTTTGAAAGCTACTGGCAGCCCTCTCCTTAGAAGGAGAAAGAAGGAGAAAGATAAATCAAAGATCTCCCTAAGCACAGAACTTTGAACTTGTCAGATCCTGGGAAGTGAAGCTCGCACATTTTGCTCTTAAGAGAGTAAAAGGTTCATGATTGTGAAAGTACTATTTTTTTATTTTTTTTTGTCTGAATGTGCTGATCTTTTTATGAAGGGAGATCTTCCCCCACATTTCTGAAGTCCCTCCACAAAAAAAAAAACCAAAAAAACCAACAAAAAAAACAACACTTCGGGGGCCTTTTTTTATAGGGTCCTGGAGATAAAATGGAAGGGCTGTGCTATGACCTGAGGGCATCTTTTGATAGCTGCCCCAACAAGTGCTAAAGGATTGGACTCAGTGTTAAAAGACTATCTTTTGAAGCTCTGAGTGTTCTTTGCTTCTATTTCTACTAGTGAGTATCAGAAACATTTTTAGTCACAAGAGTTTGAAGATGTCTAGCCATCCTTATTTAAGATTCTGCTTTGCATTTTTTTCCACAGAAGAATGAAAGTCATAATTAATGCTCACATTTGCAGGTGCATGTTTGAACTTTATGGTAACAGTTCAATAATTTTGCTCAATGTGAAAGGAAAATAAAGGAGTTAAGCTTTTCTGTCTCTTGCCATTAACTGCCAGTGTTTGCTCTGCTTTCAAGGACATTGTATCAATGTTTCATCAATGGTATCTGCTCTGCTGATGGAGTTTTATGCAGCATCTACACATTTCAAAGGAAAGTGGTATACCAGCCTTTGGTATCTGTGTATTTCTTTTATCAGAGTCAACTGTAATTTTTGGCCATGGAGGCTTCTATGTGCAGGCTGGGAATGCCATGAAGACTTGGAGGTAAGGGGTTTGAATTAACTTACCAGGCCTTTCCAATGCCTATTTGCTTATTACGTACTTGTTGTCTTTTTCTTCTCTGGCATCTGATCAGTGATAACAGATGCAGTATACAAAAATACTTGTTGTTGTTGAAATTTACTGCAGTACTTCTAGGTATTTTAGTTAGAGGTGCCTCTTTTGTGGCTCAGATCCATGTTAAACTCTGCATGACCATCTCAGACTTTAAATGCTACTTCAGTGTAACTTTCTTAATACCCTAATATACTACAGGCAGCTTTTGTACAGCTGAGTTAGGACTTGGTTCAAGTTGGGTATGGTATATGTGCATATATTATTTTACCCTGATCATACCTCTTCTAGCTTCCAGATCATTCTGGCCTTGGGATGACTTCCTGTTTGTGCTATATTTTATCAACGTGTTAACATCTGGCTTTGTAAATTCCTTATATTCTCTAGGTGATAGAACATCTGTAGTCCATCCTTTCAAGAACAAATGCTGAAACTGTGTTGCATATGTCTTTAAAAAAAACAAAAGTGTACAATCTGCTTCCTATTTATTTCTATGTGTATAGAAATACACAGTGAACGCAAAGTATTTATTGAAATTTGTAGCCCCACTGACTTTCTGATATGGGTTTTCCTATGTCATTTATCTTTTGGCTATGAGCCCACCATGTACAGCTATGGATTTACTATAGAAGCTTGGATGTCATTTACTCCTGACACTTGACAACCAGTATAAGGAGGTGGGTGTGATTCCAGACATGGGAAATTAATATAGCTGCTAAACACCTTTCCTGGGCTGGGCTGCATCTGCTCCTGATGAGGTCATTCATATATAAAGTAATCTGGCAGGAAACTTCTTGTAGGGATGTTTCCTACACTGATGGGGATGTGCATTCTTCAATGTCCCTCAGAATGATGGATACCTAAACACTATATGTTTGTCTGCGTGTGTATGTAATATATATGCTCTATTAAGCAGGTTTCATGGACACACAAAAATTAGAAAATGTTCTGAAATCCTAATGAAGATACTGGCACTTGAAAATGGCTTTTGTTTAGTTTAACTCAGACTTTATTTCTTTTATGACTGGAAAACAGGTCTTTAGTATATGAACTTAGTTTTATTACTCTGAATTCCCTTCATTTGGGTCTTCAAATCTCTTGTCTTAAATTCAATATTGCCTACCCTACTGCCTGGTGCACCAGGCAGTATATAGATAGTTCCACATGTGGTGGTGGTAGGGGCAGCATTCTTGGTGTTTTACTCGATATTGTGGTTTTCTGAAGCTACTCAGAGTGCTTTTCTGGCAGGTAAATGAACTGAAGGCAAATGAGGGGATTGCTGGTGTGTGAAGGAAGTCATACATATCAGCATTGCTGCTTAGTTGTGGTCTAACTGCATTTGTAGAAAGGTATGCCTCATATTACATTCAGGAATATGAACCAGTTATTCCAAAGAAAAAAGACTATTTTTTTTGTTGTTGTTTTGCAGCAGGTAGTAGATGCATGGAAGTCCTTGCCAGTCAGAAGCCTACAAGAATTCAGTGAGAGCTGACTTGGACAAGTACTTGGAGAAGTGATTTGTTGAGGGTTACTAAACAGACACTCCACAAACTGCTCGGGAAATGTAATTAAGTATTTGGAGGCTTGGAGAGTACTCAGAGGAACTATCTTACTGTTGATGCCCACATGGGCCAAGAGGAAGTCAGTGCGAGGTGCCCATGATTTGGTAGAGCAGGTGGGAGGCCAGGCTGAGCTGGATGGAACATTTGGCTGAAACAGTGCCTCCTTTCTTATGATCTGTTTCTCTTCATCTTTCAGCTGCTGTCAGGAAACACTGTAGAAATGCAGCTCAGGCATGCCAAACTATCCTTTCCATGCTTGCTGCTTATCTCTTCCTTTTTCTCCTTTGTACTCACTATAATCTTGCTGTTTCTTCTCTGTGCCTGGGCTCAAGAGGCCTGTACCCCAGATCTGAGTCTCCAGATTCCATTTCTTTCTCTGCCGAGTTCCCATAGCCCTTCCATGCCTCAGTTACTGAGGATGAGAATGGAGAGATGCGGCTGCAGCAGCTGAAGGATGATCTCCAGCTGAGACTCTTTGCAGCAGTCCTTCTGGTAAGGAAGGCAAAAGGGGTTTCCAGAGGGTTTGAGGCAAGCGATACTTGGTAATAGCAGTATGGGAAATGAGTGTGGGTGTAGGGCGTAACAATGGAAGTGGTGTGCTGAATTTTTGCTAGTTTCCTTTATTCTGTGCTTCCTGCTTTCTATCTAATATTGTTTCAATGTCATGGGGTGGATGATTAACACTGATAGCTGGCTAAAAGCTGCCCTAAGGTAAACTTTATGCTCATTATTTTACGAGTTGTGCCACTTAGGCAATATGTTCTCAGTTTAATGCTGGACTGGGCTGAGATGGGTGCACTGTGCCCTCAGAAGCTGCTGGAAGGTAAGAGGGATATGGTGAGGTGCCTGGCCACCTCTGTCCCTGCCACCAGCTGTCCAGTACAAAGCTGAGTCTCGGTAGCCAGTGGCTTCAGGGATGCAGACCAGGAATTGCCCCTTGGCTCATCCTCTGAACTGGCAAAGGGAAAAGTAACACGTGGGATCCAGCTCCTGTCTCTCACTCTGATACTCTTTTAGGTATGGTTCTCTCCCCTCAGCCCCTGACACCCACCGAAAGGGCTGAGACTGTGACCTTCCCTTCCAGCCCCTTCACAGAATGAATTCTGTGACACAGAATGAATTTCACAGGGAAAGACCCCTGGGAGCATCGAGTCCAACCCATGACCAAACACCACCATGTCAACTAGACCACGGCACTGAGTGCCAGGTCCAGTCTTAAACACCTCCAAGGATGGTGACTGCACCACCTCCCTGGGCAGCCCATTCCAACGTCTCATCACCCCTTCTGTGGAAAAATTCCTCCTCATGTCCAACTTAAACCTCCTGTCATAGTTTTAGATTGTGTCCTCCTGTCCTGTCGCTGGTTGCCCGGGAGAAGAGGTCGACCCCCACCTGGCTACAGCCTTCTTTCGTGGTTGTAGAAAGTGATAAGGTCACCCCTGAGCCTCCTCTTTTCCAGGCTGAACAATCCCAGCTCCCTCAGCCGCTCCTCACAGGACATGCGCTCCACACCTTCACCAGATACGCTGCCCTTCTTTCTTCCCCGCCGTCCGCTTCCAGCTCGCTCTCCGGGCGGGGGGCGGCTCTGCCGGCGCAGCTGGCAGGAAGGCCCGGCGCGGGCAGGGAGGGAAGGGGAAGAGGCGGGGCCTGGAGCCCAGCAGTGTCAATAATACAATAGGGCTCTTGTGCAGCCGCCGCCGCCG